>NW_024423343.1:72718358-72920223 GCF_017311325.1 Ursus maritimus | reverse complement strand
GGATTTCTCCTTCTCTTCATTCTGATGAGGAGAGGTTGCGGGGTTGTCCAGAGCCCAAATTATTGACCGGGACCCAGGCCGTGCGCCCTTGTTTTAAAGGGATCTTAGGGATGTGGGCTTCTTGATTTTTCAGCCTGCCTTCTGGGGGAGGGGCCTGCCATGCCGATACTCAGGCAACCCTGTTTGGGTAGAGTCTCCGTGTTCCCTGCGAGGGGGGATGGAGATGGGCACACTGCGAGCCAGTCTTTCCAGGCTTTTGTTCTCTGGCGGCTTTCCCTGGCGGTCTGCTGTGCCTCTTCTGAGAGTCAGAGCAGCAGCGGCCAAATCTCAGCCTCTGTCTCAGAACAGAGGGATCAGGGACCGTTCTCCACTGATGTTCTGGCCACTTTAACTCTGTTTCTGTTGGTGCTGCTCAACCCTGCAGTGTCCCGGGATGTGCGCCCCACACCCGGTGTCCCAGCCCTCTCTTCCAGGGCCGGCGCGCCTCTGTCCTTTGTGTTTCTAATACCGCCAGCCACCAGCCACCAGCCGCCAGCCACCCCCGTGCACTCCGGAGCTCCTGGTCTCAGTGTGGTTCCAGTGAGCACACCGGAGCTCCATTTCAGTCTGGTTGCGCGTTCCCAGGCTCACGGTCTCAGTCTGCTCTCTTGCGGGTGCCGGTCCGCGAGTCCGCCCGCTCCCCTGTGCAGGTGGCTATCGCTTCCTGGCACCCGAAAGCGGCGGCTCCCTCCCCCTTCCGTTTATCTTCCGATATCAGTGCGCGGTTTCATGTCTCCCCACTTCGTACCTCAATACTTAGCACTGGAGATGTTCATTTGTAGAGATCCAGATGTATCTTCCTGCATCTCAGGCTGATTCTGTGGATGTTCAGGCTGGTCTGGTACCTATCCAGCTCGACTCAGGGGACTGGCTGAAAAAGGGGTCCCCTACTTCTCCGCCATCTTAATGCCCCTGGGCTCTAATTTTCAGATGAGAAGACTGGCTGGACCTCGATGTCCCTGTGCAGCTCTGCTTGCGCGTGGGCCGTGTCCACCCATTGCCGGCCCTTTTTGGGTCCTTGTAGATTTCAGTTTTTAAAACTACAGTGGCATGTTGCAGGATTCTTAAAACCCTCAGTTGTCTTGCACAATTTCTTCTGTATGGTATGTTCTTAAAAGTTGAGTTAAAGGTGGTATGGCATACTGGTTAAGATCATGGGGTCTAATAACTAGATTGTCTGGTTTCAAGACATCGTTCCACCATTTACTAGTTCTGTGATCTTGGTAAATATAACTTAAAGAAGTTTATTCTCAATTTCCACATTCACAGTTGGGGTTTATAATAATACCTAACTCATAGGGTTTTGGTAAAGTTTAAATTACTTAATGCATGTGAATCTCTCAGAAATGCATCTAGCACTTAGTAAATACTGTCTTATAATGACTATTCGTTATTATTTTTACAACTATTATATTATCATTATTATTATTGGTGAGTATCAGAATCGTAGCGTGGTTTGCACTTCAAGTACAACTCATGCTGGGCTAAAGTAATGGCTGCACATTTTTAATGAAAGGATATCATTATAATAAGCTTAATTATTCCACCATTTAAAATTTCTGACTGAAGCTTCATCTATGTATGCTTGTTTATCAACCCATGAAAAAAAGTTTAAAGAGCTCTGGATCTTAAATATAATAACAAATGAATAGTTGTCTTGTGGGATCATGAGTTGAGTGCTCGGACAGAAGTTAATAAGTAGTCACAAAGGATTCTGTCCACTTCTGTGCTGAAGAGGATCATATTTAAGGCTCCATTTATTTTGCAAAATGTCAAAGAACATCAAAAGGAGAAATGTATTACATCAATCTCTCAAAGACAGAATGTAAACCTCATATTAGTCAGTTATTAATCAAAATTAGCTATTGATTTTGTTCTGTCAGTAAATCCAAATTTACAAGGATTATTGGTTATTAACACTTAGATTATATAAGTGGAAGTTTGGAATTTTTTCTATCCAAGGATGTTTTAACTATTAGCATTTCTGTTTATAGGGATTATGGATTTCTACAAGAGTTGCATAAATTGAACCCATTTGCACAAATGACAAAATTAAATAAACTAGTCAACTTTACTATTCACATTAAAAAATAACAGTGATATTAACAGATTTTCTTTTAATAACATAAATGTGTAAGAAATATATAGTATCAATTATAATGAAGACTTACTGGAGATAGGGAAATAAGTACAATAGTATTTATTGAAAATTACAGGTAAGAGTTGTAAGCTTCAGAAAGTAGACATGGTTATAGAAATGAATCAAGGTATGGCAATAGAAGCAACAGAATTGGTCTAAAGAGTAAAAAAGGGGATTGAATATGATGTTAGCTGTGGGTTTGTCATATATGGACTTCATTATGTTGACACAAGTTCCCACTATACCCATTTTGCTGAGAGTTTGTTTTTATCATAAATGGATGCTGAATTTTATCAAATATTTTTTTTTTGCATCTATTAAAATGGTCATTTGATTTTTATCCTTCTTTTCTTAGTGTGGTATATCACATTGATTTGTGGGTATTGAAACCTCCTTGCATCCCTGGAATAAATCCTACTTGGTTATGTTGTATGATCCTTTTAATGCATTGTTGAATCTGGCTTCCTAATGTTTTGTTGATGGTTTTGCATCAATGTTTATCAGGGATATTGGGCAGTGATTTCTTTTTGTAATGTCTTTGGGTTTCATATAAAGTATTTTTTTAAAGATTTTATTTATTTGAGAGAGAGGGAGAGATAGTGAGACAGAGCAGGAGCAGGGGGGTGGAGAGGGAGAAGCAGGCTTCCAGTGCAGCAGGGAACTGGAGGTGGGGCTCCATCCCAGGACCCCTGGATCATGACCTGAGCCAAAGGCAGGCACTTACCTAAGTGAGCCACCCAGGTGCCCCTCATATAAAGTATCTCTAAATTGGAAAATGTCAAAATTCATAATCACTTATCTTAATCTATTTAATCATGCCTAATGTGCAATCTTTTTAAAATATATTACTGGTGAATTTTGCCTTTTTTTGTCCACAATTTCTTACTTTATTTAAAGCAAAACTAAGCACAATTTGATTGTACTTTACCATTTACAGTTATTTGTTTTAATTTTACCTTTAAATTATTCAGCAAGCATAATACACCTACAAGTAAAATGAGTCAAAAATACAACACACATTTCTTCAAACTTTTGCTCACTTTTTTTTATAAAGTAAAATAAATTGTCCAAGAGAATGGATGGAATGTTAAAGATACAGGAAATATTAAAAGATTCATATTTATTGAATTCTTTTCATCTTAATAAATAAATTGAGCACTGGACATAAAAATTATATTAGCATTTACTCTTTTACATTTCCACGAATGAAAAAAAAATTGTGAGTCCAGTACTCCACTACTCCAACCTCAAGTAAGACTATCAGAAAAAGAACAAAGACGGGGCGCCTGGGTGGCACAGTGGTTAAGCGTCTGCCTTCGGCTCAGGGCGTGATCCCAGAGCTCTGGGATCGAGCCCACATCAGGCTCCTCCGCTATGAGCCTGCTGCTTCCTGTCCCACTCCCCCTACTTGTGTTCCCTCTCTCGCTGGCTGTCTCTATCTCTGTCAAATAAATAAATAAAATCTTAAAAAAAAAAAAGAAAGAAAAAGAACAAAGACAACACATTCTAAACTTATTAGTGTCTCCCCATAAATGTAAAAACCCTGGAGAAGTCCATGTAATCTTGAACATAAATTCAAATATTCCTTATACCTAAGAAAATCATTTGTATTCTATTCCTGAGCCAACAAGTTTTGTGTTGATTCTTTCCTGTCTTAACACAGGCTAGGCCTGGGAAAATGTGTCAGTTGTTATATAGTATGTTGCTTTTATGACTTGGAAACTTACATCTAAGTGATAGAAATAAGATCTTACTTCATTTTCTTTTCTTTCTCTTTCTTTCTCTCTTCTTCCCTCCCACCCTTATGTCTTTCTGTTCTTCTTCTTCTTCTTCTTCTTCTTCTTCTTCTTCTTCTTCTTCTTCTTCTTCTTCTTCTTCTTCTGGATTAAATAGTAATGTAAGATTCATTAGCCAGGAGTATATTTGGAAATTCTAGTTAATAAGGACTGAATTCTTCCTAGCTTTATTTTGAGGTAGAAAATGTAAGATTTTTTTTTACTTTCTTCTTATTTTCACATTAACAAATTCAAACTCGTTTTTTGGTGTTTTTTGTTTTGTTTTTTTGTTTTTTGCTTTACTTTTGTTTCAGAATAATCCTGGTTTACCTTAAGCTAGAATTGGGAGTATCCTTTGTTCTTATAAAGAAACAATCAAGAAACAGAAGGAAATCAGTTACCAGTGGAAAGATCACGGACCAGCCACAGAAAATAAAATGGTCTACTTTCTCTCTACCCTGGATCTATTTCTAATTCTTTTTTTTTTTTTAATTTCTAGTTCTTATACAGCATCTTATATGAAAATCTAGTTGCTTTTAGGGACTAATTATCTTTGGTCAGTCTCAAAGATGCCAGTGACTTTCGTCCTTTGAAGTCTATGTGTTCAACGCAGATGATTGCAGAATTCAATGGTAAGATCTTACTGTCCCAGCAGGTGCTGAGATACTAATCATCACTTTCGTTAATCTGCTCTACCTTCATGGGTCATTAAAATAGAGCATTCTCGATATTCAGACTATTCATTCAAAAGCTGTTTGACAATCTTTAAGTGGTCAAAAAAAAATCTGGCAAAAATGACATTGTTCTCTTCCTATATTTGCTGGCCCGGGGCCCTGTTAGTTTGTGGTTCTAGCAATATAAAAAGCAGTGGCTGTGTTGAGACACTGCAATCCTAGATCCCTGACCCTAACCGGTTTTCTGTAATTACTTGTCTCAGAGCTGATACATAAGAGCAGCGTCAGCTCTGAGGCGATGTCCCAGGACAGTTAGGGGCACCAGCAGTCACAGCTGCTACTTGCCGACTTGGTAAGAAGCTGTGTGCTTCTGGGGCGCCTGGGTGGCACAGCGGTTAAGCGTCTGCCTTCGGCTCAGGGCGTGATCCCGGCGTTCTGGGATCGAGCCCCACATCAGGCTCCTCCGCTATGAGCCTGCTTCTTCCTCTCCCACTCCCCCTGCTTGTGTTCCCTCTCTCGCTGGCGGTCTCTATCTCTCTCGAATAAATAAATAAAATCTTTAAAAAAAAAAAAAGAAAAAAAAAAGAAGAAGCTGTGTGCTTCTGACCCTCCACTTCTTGGAGACATTCGTGCATCCAAGTCCTTGCCAAAACTGTGTGCAGAAATAACCTCTTCGTACTCTCCAATCTGAAAATCATAGTATTTCTTAATACTTGCAAGAAGGCCTTTGGATTTTTATTATTTCTTCTATGTAAATAAGGATGCTATGATAAACAGAATACAGGCACAGTTGTATTTTTTAAAAAACTATCCACCAAACACCAAGCAGTATGCTAAGAATTTAATTTAATCTTCTTTGAAACCAGTGATGTAGTGAAGAGATGTGGACAATAGTTCACTCAGGCAGGAATGATTTTTTTTTAGAGTATTCTCATTGACATTTCTTAGAAATTTCATCACATGGTGAAAATAAAAAGCAGACTAACATTGTCAGTTACATCTCTTTTATATTCTTACCACAATGAACCCCATTACTGACCCCATTATTCAGAGTTGTCTTCCCCTACTACTCTGTCTTACCTCAGGCTGCCATAATAAAGATCCCAGTCTAGGTGGCTTAAACAATAGAAATTTACTTCTCAGTTCTGGAAACTGGGAAGTCCAAGATCAGAGTGCCAATACGGTTGGGTTCTTGGTAAGGATGCTCTTCCTGGTTTGCAGACGTCTGCCTTCTGACTGTATTCTCTCATGGCAAAAAAAGAAACTCTCATGTTTCTTCATCTCCTTATAAAGACACTAATCCTATCATGGGGGCTCCACCCTCATGACCTCATCTAAACCTAATTACCTCCAATAGACCTTACCTCCTATTACTATCACATTTGGGGATAAGGCTTTACCATTAATGGGGGGGTGGCACAAACATTTAGTATATAACACACCCCCACTTGGTACACCACTGTCTAACATCTAAGCTATGTACTATTCTCATCCTGTTTTGCAAAATTGGACATGGAGTCAGAGAAAAATTAAGAAATCTGAGAAAGATTACATTCTTGATATCAAATATATATTAAAAACAGTTGTTATATAACATGATAAGGTAGCAAAGGTAATTCACTAGAAATCATTTAGTTTAACACATTATGCTGTCCACCCAATATGCTTCTATTTATTCAGTGTAACAATCATAATAAGTAGCATGTGAAAATCAGGCTATAAATAATGTATGATCTGAGGGTAAGTGGGGATGTAGCATTTTGTAAAACTGTTTTGTCTTAATACAGACTTTTTTTCACAAATCTGGATTTTTAAGGAACTGCATATTAATGATTTGGATAATAATTGAGGTTTGGTGATAATTTGGGAGATGTATAGATTAAAGTCTGTCTTCTCACAAAGCAGATGCAAAGTGGAAAGAATATTTAAACTGCATGAAGGACATGTTCTATTCAAACCCAAGAGATAGATATTTACAATAAACAATGACATATTTTAACAACTCACTAAGAGGAGGTCTTCTAGACAGTTCAGTGTTAGCCTTATCAGCATTTCTTCTAACACTTGAAGTGATGAAACTGCATTATTTTAAATTCTCTGGTAATTCAAATTTGAGTTACTGTTGTTGTTATCCTTTTTCTCCTCCTCTTTTCTTCTTCCTCCTCCTCCTTTTCCTTCTTGTGAAGGAATAAAGAAGAAATCTGATACAAACTTCTATATATATATCCCCTATAAAAATAAGAAAAAATTCAGGGTTATTGTAATTTAGCAGTGTTTTGTCTCCATATGTGAAAAATCGAAATTGAAATGAAGTGAACCTACTAGAAATTTAGAAACAAAATGATTACTATTCACAGATGTTTATATACCTACAGAAGTCAAGCGATTTATTATGGCATGCAAAACTAATGAGCATTTGCAAAATGATCTAGGATAGCAGGGGTTTTCAGGCAAGAGTAATCACATAGTCAAAGGAAGGAGATTTACTGTGGTTTTGGAGAGTCCACGTAGTTTGGTAAGGCTATAACAAGAGGCACCTGAGCGAATATGATGAAGACTTAAGGCCGGAAATATTGTCAGAACATATCTCGAAGACTTTCCATTCTACGGTATGTAACTTGGATTATTCTTACAGAGTAGTGGCTTGATCACAATTCCATTTTAGAAGTCTTTTGTTTAAAAAAAAAAAAGCCAATGCATAGTAGAACTTAAATGACCCTGGTTAAGTGGAGGGTAGGGAACACATTTAAAGAACTGACACAAAAAATTAGCTATAAAAACTAGAAATGAAAATAGAAACAAACATAACACTAATATTAGTGACAGAATTTATAAAATAGTTAAGAATAAATTTAATAAAGAGACAGCTACTATATAAATAAAACTATAAATCTCACTGAAAAATAAGCATTTGATAAACTATTTCAATGGCTGTGTTCTTATGAGAAACTTAATATGAAAATATCAGTGCTTATAAATTTAAAAATATATATTTTACATAAGTGTAATTAGATTGCCAACAGAAGTTTTAAATAGAATACAATGAGAATTATTTTTAAAAAGTAAAAAAATAAAAATAAAAAAGGAAGAATGGAGGTAGGTACTTGCTTTACAGGACAATAAAACATGTATTAACAAATCTGCATTACATTGGCACTAGGATACATGGTGGGAAGTTCTAGTTGTCCACAAAAATCCATTTTTTCCTTCTCTTGTGATAATAAATATATAGGCACACACATGCTTCCTAGCCAAACTACTTTTCACAGACTCCCTTGCAATTCAGTTTAGCTATGACTATAACTAAGTTCTTACCAATGAAACATTAGCAAAATTCAGTGTTCCACTTCTCCAGAAGGTACGTAGTATAATCAGCACACTTCCCCATATTCAGAACCCTTGCTTTCAGCTAGAACTTGGACTTGGACAGGGCAGCAATCTGGCTTATGTGTGGACAAAGGAGTGATGTGATCTTGAATAACTAGAAGGACCATCTCCCATACTGAACCAGATTATTCATATGGGAATTTTTAGTATATGTGCTGCTGAAGAGAGCACTTCATATGGGAATTTTTATGTAGGAGGAAGACAAGTCTCTTTTTTATTTTTCTCTTTGCTATAATTTTGTTGGAGGTATTGTTTTAGCAGCCTAGCTTTACCATAACCAGACAAGTTGGTTAGTCCAAAGAACCCAGATATTCCAGAAATATGCTCCTGTCTTAGCTCAGGCTGCTATAACAAAATTCTATAGACTGGGTGTCTTAAATAACAGAAATTTATTTCTCACAGTTCTGAAGGCTGGGAAGCACAAGATCAAGGTGCAAGCAGATTCATTTCTTGCTAAGAACTTGCTCTCCTAGCTTGTAGATCACCACCTTCTCACTGTGTGCTCAGATGGCCTTTCTTCCATATGTGTGAGTAGAGAGAATGAGGGATCTCTTTCTTCCTCCTCTTAAAGGGCACTAATCCTATAATGAGTCTCCTATCTTCATGACCTAATCTGAACCTAATTACTTCCCCAAGTCCCCTCCTCCAAGTACCATCACACTGGGGATTAGGGCCTCTAAATATGAATTCTGAGGGACACAAACTTCCAGTCCATAATGACTGGATTTAAATATAAAAAAATTGTGTACTCAATGGGAAAAAAAGATGGTTTAATCAGTAAGTGATGCTGGTATAAAGGGGAAGAATAAAATGGACGACTACATCATGCCCAAAACTGGAAAACAAGACAATAAAAATCATAGATGATCTAGGAAAATAATGGAGTTTGGGGAGAAACTGTATTTGATCTGATTTAATAATAGCCAAGACAATTGTGAGGATCATCAAAGTACATAAAAGTCAATATATTATAAAGATAAAGTAGTAAAAATAAACTTGTAAAAAAATGACATGTTGGCATTTTTTTCTCTTGCCTGATAATTTTTTAAAAAATTCAAATATATACGACTACTCTAAGTGTTCTACAGCATGACATAAATTAAAGATCAGAGATATACATATATCAGAGACTTGGATTGAAATACTAAAGATTACTCAATACCCCAATACCCCACCCAGAGTGAGGATAAACAATGCTCAACAGTGGTTCTAGGAGAAGAAAAGTAGAAAGAGAGAAAAATGACCTTTCAAGGTCATCTTCAAAGACAACCCCAAGGACTTCACAGAAACTTCTCTGGAGTTTGTTTTTTTGTTTTGTTTGTTTCTCTCATGTTGTTTTTGAGTAGGTATATTTTATATGGAACAAGATAATAAAACAGCATGCATGTGATTAAAAGAAACCAAGCACTGAAAAAATATATATATATCACTGCAGCTGTGATTTCACATCAAATCTAAACAGTAAGAACCGAGCATTTACTTATTCTTCACATCATGTGCTAGGCCTGGTAGAGGAGACCACTGTCTCCACCAGAGCCGCAAAGGAAGAATGAGAGCCTTAATAGAGACAAGTCAGCCAGCAGGCTCATCCTGCCCCCACAGAGCCTGTGAAAGGAACAGGCTCTGTTGTGTCTCTTCTACCCTCCTCCTGGGCCACTGGGGTGGACCCTGATCAGCACCCCCTTAGTGACAGTGAGTGGAAGGAGAGGGATGGAAGAACCATCTAGAGTTGTACAGGCAAGATGAGTCTTCCTTCCTCTTTCTTTCTTTCTTTCTTTCTTTCTTTCTTTCTTTCTTTCTTTCTTTCTTTCTTTCTCTCTCTCTCTCTCTCTCTCTTTCTTTCTTTCTTTCTTTCTTTCTTTCTTTCTTTCTTTCTTTCTTTCTTCTTTTTTTTTCCTTCCCCAGCAACTCCTTTCCTTTATTTCTTCCTTCTGTGAAGGGAGATCCAAGCCGAGCAGCATTCCTTCCCTGCCCTCAAGTCCCCAAACAGTCAAGAGACTGCAAGCAACAAATGCTAGGCTGGGTAACAATACAGGCCTTGGGACCCTTCTTCAGTGCTGAGCAGCAACAGTTGTTTGTTTTGGTAAGTTGACGTTAAATCCACTGAAAAAAGCAACACCACTCAAGACTGGGGGCCAGCTGTGCTTGAAGCTTTAGGGTGGACCTTAGTCAGGCTTCTGAGGGATAAAAAAGTCTCAAGACAACTGGTGACGTAAGTTTGGCTAGATGGAGTGCCACAACATCGCAGGTCCCCTATTCTGTTTGTCCCATTCTTTCCTAAACCCATCCCAACATGGTATTTCACCATCATTCCATCAAAACTACCTCGATAGAGCAAATTTCAGTATTTACCTTCCTACTTTGAGAATATATTCAAAATTCAACAGTTTTTCATCCCTTTCTGCCTTCACTCTGGGATGTTCTAGCCTGTGTGCCACAGTACTTTACAAATATTTAGCAGGGTATTTGATCTAGGGATTAGGAGAAAGAGATGGGCACTAAAGTGTAAGAAGGAGGTAAAGTCAGTACAACAACATTTTATTGAATAGCTTATTGCTACAGATAAATGGTGGCTTGATGATACAATCTGATCTGAGAGCCCTGAAATGCAACTCAGAACATCCCTCTGGGGGAATCCTGCCCTGATAAGTCAAAGCTTACTACACAGATTGTGAATTCCCCTCTACTTAATAGTTGCACATGTATGAGCAACGAGTGCTCCACAGGAAGGAAAGTGGAAATCACATGGTCCAAGCCTGAGGTAAGTTACTGATAAGTACCTTCCATATGAAGTTAGTTGGCTGTATCCCTGTAAAAACTAAGTTGATTTTTACAAAGGTCACTGGAATAAGAAGGCAACGAAGTTGAGATAATCTGAAATGATACATAAGTGGTCTCTGGTGCAATCTACTTATGAAGTCCAATCCATCACTGCCCCCATTCAAAGTAGTGGTCAATTGCAATATCTTAAAAAAACTTAAGGAAAAATAGTTTGTAAAATAAACTGCAGTCCTTTCTATTGTAACTTGTGCTAAAGTCATAATATACATTTAGGATCTTCTTCCTCTGAACCATTCTAGATTTTTTCACATTTGGCCAGGCGTTAGGCAGCTTTCTTTACTGGTTGCATGATCCAATCCAGATTTTATCCAGCAAGGTTTGAATCTTCAGTTGTTCTGCCTTTCTCAAGTCATGTTTGCCTCCATTGCCCACTTATCATATATGTATATATAAAACTGGGAATAAAATACTATAGCAAATGACCTCATAACATATAACTGGGAACCAAATCACCAAGAGATGTTCCAGTGCATTCCAGAGCTCTAAACATATTTCTCCATGTCCCATTGTATAGAAGCAGCCCTAGATTTTCATGGTTTTTCAGGGTCAGATATTCCCATGAGTTTAGTAATTGACTAGTCTTTTACCGGATAGGAGGGAGGAGCTCTCAAAGTAACCAAGTGATAGTTGCTTCTTGGCAGAAGTCTTCCCCAGCTGGGCAGCAGAACCTCTAATCCAGCAGAGTCTGAAATCTCAGAGATGAAAACCACAAATTCTGGACTAGTCACTAATGAATCATTAGATGGTGAGAGAGGCCAACTTTACCTCTATCCTTTATGTCCTGGGTTTCTCTATTCTAGCTATTAGGAATACAACAGAATATGTAGGCTCTTGGCTTAATGCATGTATCAACTCCTGGAACAAAGTTCCCTAATCTCAACAGTGTTGACACCAACCTGACCCTTTAGTTGAGCTTTTAACAAGTAATTTTACTGTTTTATCTGACTGGATGTTTCTGGGAAATGAGATAATCAATTTGGGATTCCTGGATCATGGTTCTGTCAGAAGTACTAGGGCAATGGAGGCAGAACTTTAATACTTTATATACAGTGTCAATCCCTGTCAGGAGAAATTGTTGCCTCTTCTAGGTGGAAATGATTAAATATAATCAATGTGCCACACAGTAGTTTGATAGTTTTGTTGGGGAATCTCGGCATATTGAGAGCTCAGCATCACTTTCTACTAGTGGCAGTGACAGTAACTAGCTAACTCTTGTTGAGAAACAGCTCCTACATAGTCTCCATCCTTGATACCATAGCCACATCATGCGTTAGCCTATTTTACCAGTATATCATCCAAGTGTCACAACAGCCACATTATTGAATGATTCACTTAAAGCCTGCTGTGCATTCCAGTCAAGCATGGATTATTTTGATACCACCATTGTCAAGAGTTATCACCACTTTACTTCTATTTATCTTGCGGTTGGGCAACTGTTAGTAGAAATGCAGAGGAGATAAGAAGGAAGTGAAGAGCAAAAGAAAAATAGTTTCTTCAAAACAAAGATGTATGATATGTCATCTTCCTGTTTATTTAAGTATATATCTATATATGCACCTATCTATAAAGCAATTATAACATGAGCTAGAGTTATGTATACTGACTTGTAAAATTGTTTATATTATATTAAGTGAAAATAGAGAATTTCAAAGTGATGGGTACCGTATGATTCTGTATCAGTGAAAACAAACACAAAATATAGCTGTATAAAGAAGGGTGCTGGAGAATAAGCAAGATATAAATTTTTATATTGATTCCTCTCAGTGGTGGGACTAGAGAAATGCAGCAGAGGTAGGGAGAAGATGTTTATTTTGTCTTTATACATCATGCCCTGAAATAAATAATTAATTTATTATACACATTATAGATAAAGTCAATAAAGAAAAACGTTAAATATAAATGTATGAGATGTAATTTGGGGAGCAAATATAACAAAATATCTATATTGGTTTTATCAGACCAGGTCAATGTTTTGGTTACCTTCTCCAAATTTAGAAGAATGTTTAAAATAAAATAACTCTTACAATTTTAAAATGCAAAACAATAAGGGCAAATTAATCAGTTGTTTATGTTGATCGTAAGTTATGATGCATTTTAAACATTTATGCTCTCTAAACACGTTTTATTTCTCACTGAAAGATTAGCAGCGTCTTTTGAGCTAAAGATCTAAGTGGAAGTCATTCAGGCACACAGTGCACTATGGGATTCGGACGGACCTTTTTAATAATTTTTAAAGCTATGTTCTTATTCTGTAATCTATTTTGTGAGCTCTGTTGAGAACAACTGCCCCTGTAGCCACTCAAGAGAAGCAGAGTTCAGGTAATCTCATCATTTGTTCTGCTCCAAAGTGCTTAACCCCCTCTCCTTTCTGTGCACACATTCCAATCTGCACAAAGACACCTTTCATTACTTCTTAAAACACCACAACATCAGAATCTTTTGGATTTTTAGATGACCCTAAGATCATCATAAAGGGACTTTGAGACATCTGACAAAGCTCTGTCACAAAAATACTAATTGGATGGAGACACTGGGCTTCTAAATTTAAGCTCTGTGTGTATTTAAGGTTGACTGGGATTAAAGTGGAAAGAAAAGAGAAAGAAACTAATCTGTTTTCATTCACTCATTTCTACTGCTCCAAGAGAGAAATTCTTTAAAGACCGCTTTTGAGGTTCTGGAGGTCTTCTTGGTTTGCTCTCTATTTTAGCATTTTGTGATAATAATGGAGAAAAAAATATAACATCTTTCAGATACTTCGCTGGATGCTCTAAGGACATGAGAAGGTGACAGTTAGAGAGGATATTAATATACACACATTCAAACACACACACAGCCACACACAGACCACAGGTGGAAGAAGAGGAATGAAGGAAGAAAGGAAGGGAGGAAAGAGGAAGATGAGGAAGGAAAGGAAGGATGACAGAAAAAAGGAGAGAGAGGAGACAGAAATCAGTCTCATGAAGGAAGAATAGAAAAGGAGGAGAAAACACAATCACCAGAATAAATTTCATGCTTGTCTCAAATAACTATGTTTTTTATCTGTACTTATCAGCTGAAGCAATGTATCTGTTTGACAGTACTGGCTAAAATTAAGGGCACATCTCTGAATAATATAGACAGAGGTGGAAGGAGATGAGAAGAAGAGGAGATTCAGTCCTGAGAGTATACAAAAGAGCATGTGATAAAGCCCCTTGATTTAGCTTTAGTATTAGAAAATAAGAAAGGTGTAGTGTTGTCATGCACTCAAAACATGCTATTTGCCTACCTTCTTATTAGGTGATAAATTTGCGTCACACGTCTCCTACAGAATTGTTTGTGAGATTATTTACTTTCTAAAATCTTAGAAGACACAACAGGCTATCCGAGAGATGTTTTCCTGTATTATTACCACAAAAAAATTAAAATAGAGAGAAAATCTTGAATAGAGTAATATCAGAATTCAGTAAGACATATTTTTGCAGGTACCTATCCCTTATGGAATCACTAGGTTCAATATCACTGTATTCAAATTACATACTAAATATAATGCTTTAGATAACAGCAGGGAGAAGGAAAGAGAGTGAGAGAGAGAGGGAGATATTGAGAGAGAATGCGTGCCCTCACAAAGCTTCCAAATCAAATTAAATCTCCAAAATAATTTTAAAAAGAAATTATTAAATTCTATTATGCAAAATCTTTAATTAATATCTAACTATGAAATTAGAAATCTTATTAGACTGATTTTGAATTATATAACTATGGATATCTATATTTTTTTGTCATAGGAATTACATTTTCCATTAATATCCTTACCAAGATTATATGCTGACAATTCCTTTTTATTTTTAAAGATTTTATTTATTTATTTGACAGAGAAAGAGACACAGCCAGGAAGAGAGGGAACACAAGCAGGGGGAGTGGGAGAGGAAGACGCAGGCTCCCAGCAGAGCAGGGAGCCCGATGCGGGGCTCAATCCCAGGACTCTGGGATCATGCCCTGGGCTGAAGGCAGACGCTTAACAACTGAGCCACCCAGGCCCCCCTGACAATTGTTTTACTCAGAAATATTCTATGAAGCAAATATTCTTGACTATAAACTTTACGTATTTATACCAAACATTTCTCTATGAATGCTTAAATAGGCAACTTTTATCAAAAGTTTTCTTGTATTTAGTCACCCATACCTCAGCTTTCTACATAATTTACAAAGGCTTACATTTGAGTTTCAAATGACTTCTTCGTCTCCTTCCACTTTTTAATAGAGTCAAGAACACAGCATTCTGCCATAACATAAAGTGTAATTCTAAGGTTAGTGTTATGCTATATTTCACAGTCAGAAACCAGAAGATTGACCATTAACTGCATTTATTTAATACAGTATAAAAACTTTGTTGAATCCTATCTTACCAACTCCACTGTTGCAGGTCTCATAAAAAAGCTCATGCTTTCACACATGCTTTGCTACTTCTCCCTTGTGTCTATAGTTTCCATTGTCTTCCTCTGCTTCCAATTCCTCAATCTTTGTAAGTTAATTAATTTCTATTATATATATATATAATTTCTATTATATATATATAATTTCTATTATATATATATATATATTTTTTTTTCAATATTAGAAATGGTAGGCCCCAAGCTTCAGAAGGATGTCATGATAAGGACCTCTGAGAAATCCTCTCTTCCATAAAAGCAGTGAGAACACTGGCAAAAATTAGCTTTTGGAAAACTCCGGAAATTAATCAAACTTGCAAAAATCCAGGGTACATTTCCAGTAGACCTCATGGATAGGTATGGATAAAAAGCCATTTGCCAGATCAATGGCTGCATACCAGATATCAGAGAATATGTTAATTTGCCCAAACAATGAAACCTCATCTGGTATAGTACTGTAATTAAAGGCAGCACCCAGTTAAGTTTATGATAGTCCACTGTCATTTTCCAAGATTCATCCATCTTCTGCACAGACAAAATAGACAAGTTGAATGGGGGTATAGTGGGAATCATCACCCTTATATCTTCTAAGTCCTTGATGATGGAACTGATCTCTGCAATCACTGTGGGTATTGATACTGCCTTTGGTTCACTATTTTCCTCGGTAGAGGTATTTCTAATAGCTTCCACATGGCCTTTCCCACCATAATAGCCCTCACTCCAAAGGTTGGGGAACCAACGTGAGGATTCTACTAGCTGCTATGTATGTCTATTCCAATTAAACATTCTGGAACTAGAGAAATAACCACAGGTTGAACCCATTGTGAGACAGACCTGACCTCCATAAGCCCCAGTTCAGACTGGAGGGCCACAGTGACGTTATGGTTCTCCTGGAATTAGTATCAGTTCAGAGCCAGTGTTCAATCATCTCTGAAAGGTATGATTATTTTTTTCCACACTGTACAGTTACCCTGGTAAAAGGCTGTAGTCCCCTTTGAGGAAGGCTGGAAGAAAGATTAACCATATAAATTGTTGATAGAATACTGAGGTCCTTCATTAAGGAGACCTGACCTTCCCTTCATTCAAAGGATTTTGGATCTGTAAACCGGCTCAAATTTGGGAATTGATTAAGAGGCTGTGATTCTCTGTCTTTATGATTCGGGTTAGAATACAAAACTATAGTAATTGATACAGCCTTGTACTAGCATAAAAATCAATATATAGATCAATGAAACTGAATTTAGAGTTCAGAAAGAAACCTGTGATAATGGTCAATTTACTTTCAACAGGGTATGATTCAATGTATAAAGAATAACTTTCTCAACAAATGATGCTAAAGTAACTTGATATCCATATAAGAAAGAAGTCAGACAAAGATTTCACACATAATTTTGTTATATACAAAATTAACTTAAAAAGGATCAAAGACCTAAACCTAAGAGCTAAATTGTAAAACTTTTAGAAGAAAAATTAGGCATAAGTCTTAGTGATCTTTGATTAGGCAATGATTTCTTAGATGTCCCACTGAAAGTACAAGTAATAACAAAAAAGAAATAGGTAAGTGCAATTTATCAAAAGTAAAACTTTTTTGCATCAAAGGATATTAAGAATGTGCAAATCTACCCCCCAAAATGGAAAAAAGTATTTACAAATTATATATTTGGGACTTGTATTCTGAATATATAAGCTATTATAACTCAACAACAGAAGACAACCCAGTTAAAGAATGAGAAAAGGATATAAATGGACATTTCTCTAAGAAAGATATACATACAGTCAATAGGCACATGGAGAGATGCTCAGTATTATTAGTCATTAGGGAAATTAAAAATGCAACGCCACAATGAGATTCCATTTCACACCCACTGGGCTAGCTAGAATAAAAAAGATGGACATTAGCAAGTGTAGCCAGGATGTGGAGAAACTGAAACCCTCATATGTTGCTGTTGGGAATATAAAATGTTTTAGCCACTTTCGAAAATAGTTTAGCAGTTCCTCAAGAAGTTAGAGTTGTCATATAACTCAGCAATTTTGCTCCTTGGTATATACCTAAGATATTTAAATATACATCCACACAAAAACTTGTACACAAATGTTCAAAGCAACATGATTAGTAATAGCCAAAAAGTGGAAATAACCGAAATGGCCATCTATTAACGGATGAATAACAAACCATGGTATATTCATGCGATGGGATATTACGCAGCAAAACAAGAAATAAGTACTATTATATGGATGAAACTTGAAAACCCGCAAAGTGAAAGATCCAAACAAAAAAGACAATATATATCATAATTTCATTTGTCTACAATTCAGAATAGACAGATGTATAGAAATAGAAAGTAGATTACTGATTGCCAGAGGATGGAGATAGAGAGGAATTGAATATGACTGGTAATAGGTATGAGGTTTATTTTTGGGGTGATGGAAATATTTTAGAATTAGATAGTGGTGATTTTTGTATATTTTGGAGATATATAGAATTATATACTTTAAAGGTGATTTTTGTAGTATATAAATTATATCTCAATTAAAAAAAAAAAGAGTAGGGCTCTTAAGTTAAATTCCACAAATGGTTTCCCCATCTGTAAGGCAAGGTAAAGCTCTTAACACTTTCCATATAATTTACTGTAAATTACATAACATTTATGATTATCGATAGGAAAAATACTAGTATGTGCTTTCTCCTTTGCTTTGGCAAACTGTTCTCTATTACTTTTTGTACTTACTTCCCTGTATATTCATTTTCTTTGCTTTAGTATACCAAATACTGACTTTGAGCCACACAGCAACTCTGGAACCTTTAGAAAGTTTTAAATCAAGTAATGGACAATTACAATGTTGTTGTGTATAAGCATCCCTGACAATATATCCTTTATTAAATGGACAGTGTTTTGAATAACTGCTAGAATTATAGAACACATTTTTTGGCATTCCTTATTTCTGGCCTCCTCTATACTACATAATAAAAATTTGTTTAGTATTGTGCAATTTAACTGTATTGTCCTCTTCTTCTGCAGTGTTTGGTACAAACTATTACCAATTGAAGCAAGTTAATGTGAAATTTTACCTCTGATTTCCTTTGGTAATATTGAATTCAACATACCACTTTTCTGATACATCTTTTATTTTTCAAAAAGATTTTATTTATTTATTTATTTATTTGGAAAGACAGACAGAGACAGCACAAGCAGGGTGAGGGGCAGAGGGAGAGGGACAAGCAGACTCCACTGAGCAGGAAGCCCAATGTGGGGCTCGAACCCAAGACCCTGGGATCATGACCTGAGCTGAAGGCAGACTCAGCTGACTGAACCACCCAGGTGCCCCTGTTACATCCTTTATTAAATCCAGACAATAAGGTCTGAAATGAGTGTTTCATTTCTCATATTTTTAAAGTTTAAATGAATGCCATCATACAAGAGTCTTCATCAAATGTTATGTTTGGGAGATTAATTCATGTTGATGCACACAGCTCCTGTTCAGTTATGATTACGATTATGGTTATTATTTATTTATTTGAGTATAGTTTATATACAATGCTATATTAGTTTCAGGTGTACTAGTGAAATGAGTGTTTTTTGTGGTTGGTCAATGTTCTTTATTTTTAACATGTGGTACACCTCACTTTCAAAATCAATATTTGAGAACAAAAAAATTTCCACGAGATGAAATTTTACTTAAAAAGTATTGTTGTCTATGCTGTTTTCCTGTTTATTAACAGTTTCACATATTGGTGTCTTCCTATGTTAGAGAATAGATGTTGGAGTCAACTACACCTCAGTTCAAGATCGGCTTTATTGTTTTGATTACATCCGATTCACCTTATCGGTGAGGATGGAATTCTCATTTTATGATCACGAGAATGGCTGAGTGCGTGGCACCTGACACTGCATTGATGAGATCTATAACAGTTTGTTAGTCACGCATACTCGCAGTGTGGTGTGGGGCCCACATTTTGAATGACTACTATGCTGAAAAAATTCTCATTGAAATCTGGAATGAGACTGAAATGTGCATGGTATTGGCCAGCTTTGCTATGGAAACAACTTCCAAGTTTCAGTGGCTTCCGATTGCAATATTTCTTGTTCATGTTTCATGGGAGTTGGTGGTTGGCTTGAGTCTGCTCTGATTGGTTCTCTCATTCATGTACCTTCTTTGTTATGAAGTAACAGCCCAATCTTGGACATGCTGTTCATGTAGCAGAAAAGAAAATAGCAAACGGCTTATTGAAACCAAAGAAGGCTCTTAAATATTGTACCATGAATTGCATGTAGTCATTTCCACACTTATTCCATTAGCAAAAGTGAGTTATATGACCAAGCATGATAACAAGTTGGAAAGTACACTCTTTTCACAAAGATAACTCCATATCATACACTTCTCTTATACAGTTATAAATGTGAAAACTAACTCAATCTACCATGTTCCCCATGCTTGATTACAAATATTCATGTCTCTTCTTTCTCTGCACAAAGTATTTTAGCTTCCTACCAAGAAACACCTAAAAATTCTCATCGAATCACAGCACCAGACTCAAAGTTTCAAGATCATCTCTACTTTAGGGCTTAATATCATTTTTCTTGATGCAGAAAACTCTGAAATAACAAATAAGCTTTTTACTCCCACATATATGACATACATTAGTGGAAAAGCACAGGATAACTTCAAAAAATCCCATTTTGAGGGATACCTGGGTGGCTCAGTTGGTTAAATGCCCAAGTTTTTATTTCAGCTCAGGTCATGATCTCAGGGGTCAAGGTTATGAGATCAGCTCCACATGTTGGGCTCCATGCTGGGTGTGGAGTCTGCTTATCAGCTCCACATGTTGGGCTCCATGCTGGGTGTGGAGTCTGCTTAGAATTCTCTCTCTCCCTCTCCCTCTGTCCTCGACTCTCTCTCAAAAAAAAAAATCCGTTTGGTTAAGGAAGAATGACTAAAAAGTTTATGGCTAACAGCTACTGAAATCCCATGAGATGGATAAAGCAAAGGACTGTATTTTTCTGGAGAGGTGGAAATATTCCTTGATTAAATCCTCAGATTTCCCTTACAGACATTTGTTGCATAGTCTATCATTCCTCATTGCTTTTGACTTGGTCTTTTGGAGGCTTTACTTTTCTATTACTTAGCCACATCTGTGTTAGCTTTTAGTAAATATTTTCTTCTGGGGACTAAGCAATTTTTCACTCTGTTTTATGCCTATAGAAACTTGGGGATTCAAAATTTATTTTAGGTCTCAAAAGTCCCAAACTCATTTAATACTAAATTTCTTTTGTCAGTAAAAGTTACTCAAACATGTAGTCAGGTCTCTGTTTCCAGTCAGCACCATGCACAAACAGCCATATCCACACTAGCTTTTAAAGTATGTTTCTCTCTGGTCTTAACTGTTGGTATTTTGAGCTTATCAATTATTTTGTTCTTTCTATATATACAGGATCTAGTGTATTACTTGGCATATGTTAGACACTCAGTAAATAGCTTTTAGATAAATAAATGATGGACAGTTAAAAATAATAAATGTGAATTCTTAATACTTATAAGAAAATTGTTTAATGGTATCAGTAATTGAAGAATGGCAAATTTATGAAATAATGAGATATTGCTCTTTTCCAAAGATATTTTATCCATTGTGGACTAGAGTAATAGAGAAATAGATAATTGTGATGCACTTTCTAAAGGGCAATACAGAAATGAGTATCAAAATTTCTAAAAGTGGGGCACCTGGGTGGCTCAGTCAGTTAAGTGTCTGACCCTTGATTTCAATTCAGGTCATGATGTCAGGGTCATGAGATTGAGCCCTGCATTGGGGTCTGCGCTGGGTGTGGAGCCTGCTTAAGATTATCTCACTCCCTCAACCCCTCCCCCCTGCTCTCTCTATTTCCCCCAAAAAAAAAGTCACTAAAATTTCTAAAAATGTTTTATCCTTTCATATCCTGGCAATTCAAGTTTAGGACATGTGGGGAAAATATATAACCAAGGATATAAATTACAGTGCTGGCTACCTTAGCCTACAATAAGAAAATAATTATATAAATTACAGTAGCATTTTTTAATGGATTAATATGCAATCATTAAAAGTATTTGTCTACTTACATGCCTCTTCCCAAGGTATATTCTATAACCATAATTATAAGTTTACATTTATAGCTAGTTATGTGTCTGCACATACTTTAATGTATATGCATATGGGTGTATAAATAATCGTGTGTATGTGTATATAAATAGGAAGAGAGAAGCATTCATTTGTGTGGTGGGATTCCATTTTCATAAAAGATGTATGTATGCATATAAGTATTCATATATACAAAAAAAAGTCTGAAAAGATAAATATAAAAATATATGCAGTGGTCATTGGATAATAAATGATTTGCATTTTCTTTTTGCTTTGCATTATATTCTAATTTTTATAAAATTAAATATTGATTAGTTCAAACTAAAAATTAAAAGTGGCAGCAAAATATCCAATAATAACCATTGGGGTCAAACGTCCATGATTTATTAATTCATACACATAAAATTCAGATATGTAAATGTGACTAATACACCAAAAATCTTGCTCATTTATTTATTTATTTATTTGAGAGAAAGAGAGAGAGAAAGAGCATGCACAGGTGAAGGGACAGAGTGAGAGAGAGAAAATCTTAATCAGACTCCACATCCAGCATGGAACCTGACATGGGGCTCAATCTCACAACCTTGACATCATGACCTCAGTTGAAATCAAGAGTTGGACTTAACTAACTGAGCCACCCAGTCACCCTGCATGAGCCTTATTTTATACAATGATAATTTACAATGAGCATAAGCCCTCTTAGTACCAAAGAAGGATCATGTAAAAGATTTTTAAATTAAAATTTATATTTTCATTAATAACCAGATAATTTGACCTAGGAAAACAAAAAATAAAATAATCAAACTCAGATCAAAGATTAGAATGCTTTTTATCAAGAAGTTAATATCATTTTTAGTGATGATTTTCTTTGCTTAATTTCCATTAGTGCTTTTTCTGTTATTACAAACGAGTCAGATTAGAGTTTGGGTAGACCTAAGTAACACCGAACATGTCTTATTTGCCTTTCAGATCAGCATGTGCTGCAACGGACCCCTGTTTCTCAGGACTCGAGGGCTACACCGTGAATGTAGAATGTGGACCAGGGTCAGTGCAGGCAGACTGAGCGTGAAAGAATGTGAAAAATCCATGCAATTGCTTTAAAGGAATCATTTCAATGAGGAAGTATCTCCTTGCATTTCCTTTCTTGTTCATTCCCTTTAAAGAGAGCATATTTATTTCTGCTTTTAGGGTTTAGTTCACTACTCTTCTCTCAGGCAAATCTCCTATATTAGTCAGAGTTCTTCAGAAAAATAGAAACAACAGAATGTGTGTGTAAAAAGAGAGATGTACTATAAGACATTGGCTCACATGATCGTGGACTCTGAGAAGTCCCAAAATCTGCAATCAGAAAGCCGGAGACCCAGAAAAGCCAAGTGTACTTCTAGTCTTCAAGCCATCAGGCTCAAGATCCAAGAAGAGCTGTTGTTTCTGTTTGAGTCCACAGGCGTGAAAAGATTAATATTCAGTGCAATCAATCAAGCAAAAGGAGTTCCCTCTTACTCTGGGCAGGGGGGACATCAGTCTTATTATTCTATTCAGGCTTTCAACTGTT
Source organism: Ursus maritimus (assembly GCF_017311325.1). Classification (NCBI taxonomy): domain Eukaryota; kingdom Metazoa; phylum Chordata; class Mammalia; order Carnivora; family Ursidae; genus Ursus; species Ursus maritimus. The sequence goes on along the minus strand of NW_024423343.1, from coordinate 72,897,297 downwards.
TGGATGAGGGCCGTTCATGTTAGAGAGGGCAATCTGCTTTACTCAGTCTACTGAGTCAAATGTTTATCTCATACAAAAACACCCTCACAGACATATCCAGAATCAAGTTTGACCAAACATCTGGGTACCCCTCGCTTCAGTCAAATTGACACAGAAAATTAACCATCCTATCTGCTGATTCCCACCCTTGTCTTGAAACAGTCATATTTTTCAAGGATATGAATTCATTTCAACATATTTATTCTATCATCTACTGAGTATCTTTTCTGTGATGTTACTGTCTGAACTTTGGAGACCAAAATTCAGATGAAATCTGAATCTTTACTCCGGAAAATAAATCATTTCAATTGCACCTTTAATGATGGAAATGATTTTAACAAATAATAATGGTAAAAGGAGATAAAAGAAAGAAAGATCAATGTGTGCCAAATCGCAGAGAGGAGAAAGTATAGGATAGGTTGTAAAGAATAGAAATTAGACCATGTAAACTGAGGTATGGGATGCCATTGAGAAATTAGAGGGATTATATCTGGGAAGAGGGATTTGGGTTATATTCTAGAAGATCTCAGTTTTTAAGACATTTAGTATTATTATTATGATTATTATTTTTTAAAGTATTATTATTATTACTATCAATAGAGTGCTACTGACAGCTTTGATCAGCAGGCTAGATTCAGCAATTTGTTGTGAATATTAATGAATTATTATGTGTAGAAATATTTGACCAGGAATTATGGAAACAAGGGAGACTAATGAGGAGCCTTTCCTAATAGGCCCGGCAGAAGATAAGTGTATGAAAAAGGCCTGGTAGTTAAAAACAAATAACAACAACAAAAAACAAAACAAAACAAAAATGCCCTAGTAGTTAGTATGGGTGAATATCACTTAGGTAAAATTAATAAATCATGGCAGTATTTTTTTTAAGATTTTATTCATTTATTTGAGGGAAAGTGAGAGATAGAATGAGTGGAGGGAAGGGGAGAGGAAGTGGGGAGAGGGAGAAGCAGACTCCCTGGTGGGCAGGGAGCCTGATATGGGCTGGATCCCAGGACCCTGAGATCAAGACCTGAGCCAAAGGCAGACGCTTAACCGCTTAACTGACTGAGCCACCCTGGCACCCCATGGCAGTATATTTTAAATAGGATGTGTGAAAGGGAGGGGATATTCAGCTATAATGCTTAAATTCCTGGGAGAAGAAAAGCATTATCCAAACAGTGACATGGAAGTCAGCACATGAATCTTCTGACTTGGTCGTGGCACATCATATTTAATCCGGGCCATATTAAATTTGTTGTGCTCATCGTGTATACAGAGACATGAAGGTTAGCACTTAGATGGTGACCTTGACTATCCTATGACTGCGGTAACAAAGCTGTATGTACATATACATTGCAGTGGTATGCATCAATTATATCCCTCATTTCCCTTGTCACAAATCGCCTTCCTGGGTTCTTATTCATCAGCTTTCTGCTTTCCAAAACCTCAGAAGACATTGGCAAACTAGCCCATGTCAGTAGCTAATAATCTACTTGCCTTACCTCACTAAGAATGGTTGCTTTTCAAAAGAGGGTGTCTGCAGACACAGTTGTCCTCCAAAAGACAAATCCCTCAGAATGAATTTAGGTAACTGGAAATTGTCAACAAAGGAAAGTATTCGGGGGCAAAGAATATCAAAGCTGTCTCGCAATGCCCATTGTGCTACGTAGGGTAAGCCTCTGCTTGACTTACCCTGGGTGTGATTCTTTCTGTTGTAAGGTTGACCCTAAACTATACACCAAAAAAAAAAAAAAATACACATTTTACGGACTGTTTTTGTCAAAAGACTGATTACTGTTTTTGTAATAAATCAATTTATTCTTCTTTATCTGAGAAATTTAAAAGAATTTTTATTGGTTCCTGTTTTTATACGAATCAGTTCATTATTTAAGTCCTAATTAATGTCAGTGTGAAAAGGCAGAATTTTGAAAATATGTATACACAACATTAATTCAATTTCTGTTAAAATTATCTATGCATGTATATTTGGAAAGATGCCCCCAGAATATTAAAATTGGCTGCCTCTGAGTGCTAAGACTAAGTGTGATTTCAAATTTATTCTTTGTTGTATTGTTCAAATTATCCATAATAAACACGTAGTACTTTTTTAATCTGAAAAAAATAAATCTAGAGAAAGTAAAAGGGTTATTCATCACACAATGCATTTGTGGAATAGAATTCACTTGGCCTTAAAGGCATAAAAAATCCCCACCCCAAAGACAGCCTTGAAGGAAATGTATCAGTGCCAACACAGCAACCCCCAGACTTCTGTGTAGATTGGCGCCATTGTGCGGTAACATTACCCTCACAACGACCTGCTCAGTCTCTCGTGGCAACTATTGAATTCTGACTGAGGCCACTCCTGTTCATTCTCTTGCCTACTTGCGTAAGTCACTTGGTCGGGCACAGCTTAATTCTTGACTGTGGATTTCGTGAACTCCTCTTATAAAATGGTACAATTACTGCAGGTCATGAACATCAAATGCCACTAACACTTCCAGCTGTGACCACGGAATAGCCTCCCAACAGAAGTACTGCAACATGGTAATAATAACATCCCAGCTGTAGCCACAATCACTGAAATCACTGACAGTGTCAATAATGTATAAAACCCCATGGAAACTCAACTGTACTTGCCAAAAGGCATTCATCAATTTCACTGCCTTTTATCTACCATTTAAAATGGTCTGGTTTTAGTGTTAGGGTTTTAAAATAAATGACTAGGGTAAATAGGCCCCGGCTGAATTGCTCACTATCTGCTTTGAATTGCTTCTCTAAATGTTGGGGACGTGAAGTTCAGCCTTAACCACTCAAGTACATTCTGTACCACTACATGTTAGGTGATGGGATGTGAGCAGAGAGTTGAGTATCTCGAGAGGTGAAATTTACTAAGCCCCTTTACAGCTTAAGTTCATTTAAAGCATTGCAAAGGACATAGGGAGAATGCAAGAGAGGGGGCTGCTTTCATTTCTCAGAAGCCGTTCAGCTTTTAGAAAAATCTAAGGGAGTGAAAATGTGGAAAGCCAAAGAGAAAGGTCTATTTAACAGACGCTTGGAATAATAAACTGTAACCATCGCTACACTTCACTATTGTGTTTTCCTGTATTTGTTCAAATACATTGTATAGACGATAGAACCATTGCTTGAAATGTCCGAGCAAAAAAATTCACTGTCACTGAAGATTAAAAAAAAAAAAAATCCAAAGTGTTGCTTGTATAAAAGAACCATTGACTGTCATATACTTCTAGTATAGTATACATTATTATTACTAGCACTTGAATTCATATAATTATTTAGCTTATGATAGCTTTCTCAAGTATATGACCTCAACCAGTTCTTACAATTCTGTCAAATTTTATTACCCCCACATACTACATACGGTAACAGGATCTCAGACAAGCTGGGATGATATGCCCAATATCGCACAGCTAGTGAGAAAGCAAAATGAACACGAGAACCCTGGCTTTCTGTCACAGCAACTGTTCTCGTCTGTGAGATCCTCTCTTTCCTTGACTGTGTGCTTCCTCTTGTGGAGAAATACCCATCAAGCTTCAGAAAACCTGTGGTTTGCAGTCTTAGACTTGAGAATGTGAGCCTCCAAATGGTACAACAGTGAACTTTCAGCTAGCAGGGCAAATCTCCTGAGTGAAGAAGCAGAGGCCCTTCCAGAGCGGCAGCAAATACAAAGTAAGAATATAGAGAAAGAAACACAGTAGGTATATGGAGAGTGGACAACTTTTTCATACATTTATTCATTTATTTATCAATCCTTTTAGGAAAAACTTACTGAGCAATTCAAATGACAAGGACTTGTACTGATGCTGAGGGTTTAATCAAGAATAACATAGATATTGCATATGATCTTTTGGAAGATCTTAGAAAAGGAGATAGAAACATAAAGAAATAAATAGATGGATAAATATGTAAACTAAGAAATTACAAAATTTGACAAATGCTATGAAGGAAACTGAGGTTGGCAATAAGAAAATTTTTTTAAAAAAGTAAAGAGTATTCTTTTGATAGGATAACCAAAGAATGCATTTGTAAGAAGGTAGTCATTAAGCCAAAATGAAAGATATTTAGTTAAGTAATAAACATAGTCTTTACAAAGGAGAAAATAAATTTTCAATGCAGATAAGATACAAAGTTTTGAGAAGTCTCTTGTGGAAGCAGAAATCATTTGATCAAAATGCTTCACTTGGACATTAAGAAGGTGTGTATTCTGTTAAATGTGGAGTTGCCTAAATATGAAGAAGTAGAGAACATAAAATCTATCGCTGTGTGCCCTGTTAGCCCTCCAAAAAGCCAAATGTCCACTGCCAATGAATATGTTTATGAGAAAAACACGTCGATCCCATTGTGGCTTCAGAAGTTATTTTACTCTCCATCTCAAAGACCAAAACAGTAGTTTACATTTTTAATACATAGCCCATTTTAGAACATATGGAGAGCTATGCCTTTCTGAGTTTACAGACAGATTTTTTTCCTCAAACGCAAATAGGAAAATCTATGAGGCCTCTTTTCTACAAATCCAATACTCAATTCTACCACTGGTAGAATTCTTCTGCCTGTGTTACTCACTCTTTCCATTATTCAGACTCAAATACATTAGTAGTATAAGGCCACTACAAATAAAAATTATTCTGCCTTGGATTGAAAAAAAGAGAGAAAGAAAGAAAAGAAAAAAAAATGAAAACCCGACAAAACCCTGAGTTTCAATTGAAAGCTTTATGCAATACTTCCCTCCTGTGGATATCATTTCACACATCCTGGCACAATCTTTCAAACATGGTACTTTTGGTGTATCCTGCCTTGGAAACTGTCAAGTTGAATATGCTATATATTCCAATAGAAGAGAGAATTATGCTTTATTCTTTTGCAAGGATACTTGTTCATGGATTGTTAAAAACTGAGGACATATAATTCTTATTGAGTTCGTCGCTCTAGAGCTCAACAATTTCTTAATGTACATGAGTAATTTAATGTTTGATATGATTTCATTGTAGAAACTTCTTTTATAAAGTTTAAGATGGCATATTCTATAACAGCCTCAGATCTAAAACTGAAATGAGCTAAGCTAATGAATTACATTCCCTACCTTCCATAATATTTTCATGCTATTTGTTTTTAAACACATTTTATTTGTTTTACATTTATAGCAAATTTCATGATACACAGCCTTGAGACCTGGCCACTCTCTAACTAATGAAGCAAATTCCAGTAGCTGAAATAAGCCAGAAAATTGTTTATCGTAATAATATAAATATCACAGGTTGTCATGCAAAGTTGAGATTTTATACCTCGGATGGTTTCATGTAAAGAATGAGTGCTTATCCATCAGGGAAAAAAAGGTATATTCTCCATACTCTGAAATTCTTTCTATAATTCCATGATGTAAAATGAATCTATATGAAACTATGACACCAGTTGAAGAGAAGAACAATGAATCATTCAATGAAATATATTTGAACTACTTTGAACACTATGTTGATGTAAGTTCTTGTCCACAAAATTCAATCAAATAAAAAATGTGATATAATTGTTTTAATAATATGGCCACATTTTAATTAATAAGGAATACAATAATAGACTAACTATATCTCACCTTTCCTTAATTGTAATAACCAGGGCAAGTATTTACTTTTGAGATAAGGTATGCTAACAGTCAAGAGCAAAGAAACATGGTATGCTGGAAAGCAAGGCTGGCAGTAGGAAGCTTGATTTTTGGTCCACCACTGGCCACTTCTGCAGTATTGTACATTTCCTTAACCCTCTGCACCTCACTTTCTGTATTTAGATAGGAGTTGGAGGAAACCTAATTTATTCCAGGGATTTGATTTTCAGAGGGAGAGTAGAGTCCTTAAATAATGATAAGCAGGGAAATAACTGCCGTGTATATGTTATTTTCGCTTTGATTTGATGTGACTTCTCCCTGTATAATTTGTAATATTTCAATTTGTCCCTATGGTGTACTGGTTAGGGATATTGGTTGTGGAAATAGATCACTTTAGGTCTGCATTCTTGCGCTCTCACTAAATGGTCACTAATTGTGACCTTGTATAAATTTCTTAACCCCTCTTCACCACAGTCTTCTGAGTAGTAGAGACAATGATTACACTGAATGCATAGATTGCCGTGGTAACTGAGAAGAGTTTGCACACGTAAAAACGCTTAGGTGGTTTTTGACACATAGTAAACATTCACTACAATTTTTGCTATCTTTTTCAAGATTTTGTTCTCTTTACCTTTTATCTTATTTGGGGATGAAAATGATATAAAAATGGAGTCATGGGTCTATGCCTCATTAAAAGCACAGCTCTATATAAATGAACTAGGGCAAACGAGATGATAGTTTCATATGAAGGGACTTTCAGACTATTTTCCAAACTAAGCATCATTTTAACGTGAAGAATTTTACAAGTTGGTTGTCCATGCTTCCCTTTGTAATTAATTTTACATAAATATAACCATTTCGGCTTTCTTTCCTTGATCGATATAGGAGACTTCCTTAATTTTGAAAATATGCTCAGAAACGAACTTACACGTACCTACAAGGCAAAAGACATATCAAATGTATCATAAAAACTTTGCCTAGCGATCAAAGCACTACATATTTAGCTAAATTTGCATCCATTATTATTTCAGGTTTTATGGTTGCCGATGAAAAAGCAGCTTTTTCCAGAAGCCCCAACAACTTAGCAATGGACTTCAAATTGTTTTCTCTGGTCACATGCCATATTTTTCACGAACTCCACATGCTTAAGTCCTTTAAATAATGCAGCACTTTGGAGTACCTACAATAGATGCTTGAGAGTGGCAACTTTGTCCGAACACCTTAAATATGTCTTCTTTTATTCTCACTTTCCTTTCTGACCTGGATCTGGCTGCCCGTGCACATGAAAGAAATTACAAAAGCTTCTCAGTCACCGCGACTCGGGTTCCTTTTGCACTATAGCATTTGTCATTGCCAAAACAGCAGAGTTTAATTAAGTGTTGTGAGCAGCCTAGTGAGAAACACACTTTAAATTAAACCTCTGTACATGCAGCTATTGGTTCTTTACCTCCTGAACAATCAGCGGGGTGTTAGGCATAAATTCTGTCTCTCAAGGGAAACGCAGCTCCACGCACCTCTAGTGATTCATAAATGATCCAGCTTTCTCAGAACCATATCTTATTAAAGCACATTTAATTATTTCTAAGTTTTAAACACCGATAGATGAAGGCGATAATTAATGTGCCTACCACTAAACATTTTATTTACTCTTGATATATTAATGGTATTATCAAGAAAATATGCTACAGTTTCAGGTTTAACAAAATTACATGGCAAATTATCTTTTGATGCATCAAGCAATCGTTAATAAAATGGAATAAATTATTTTAACACCTCAGTAGTAATGGATGGGTAAAAGAATGTTAGCACTTTAATTTTCAGAATGTTTTGCAATTACACATTTCAGGGGACACTTAAATCAATGATGCAAGTGTTTGGAATTTTAGAAACAGAAACAAAAGAACAATTTAGAAGGGTGACTTGTGGGTTTCTTACATACAAGAGATGTATCAGAGTAGCTGGCCTTCTCATAACAGCAAGGTTCTGGTACAATACTTGTGTGAAAAACTAAATTCTTCCTTCTCAGAATTAAATTTCTATCTGCTCAGTCCAACTTAAACTTTCAAATTTGGATTTTTTGCTTAAAACAGAAAGGAGAGTGGCATGTACATTTTAAATCCACGAGGTTAAATACAGTCTCCTATAAAATAATGGTGATGATTTTTCTCAGCTGAGCAGAGTCTATCAGAGCAAGCGAACAGTCAGGATAGATGACCACATCCATAAAATATCCTCGCCTTGTTCCACAACACCATGGGGCAATTTCACACTCTGAAGGACATTCTCAGGATAGGTCTGCTCTACAAAGATGCAAAAAAGATGAAAAGATGATCTATTATTTGATAGAAGTAGGCACAAATATTTATCAGTTCTCTATTAATCTGGGTCCTATATCTTATCTTTCATGTTTGGCAAATGTCAATAAAGTTGATGCTGCTAAAAGCTTTCCATTGATTAGAAAGATCTTGCCTGGAACTTTTGAAGGCAAAGAAAGAATGGATCATTGTCTGCCATATAATTATTTAACTACAGTTTTGCTAGAAGATGACTCTGTAAAATCTATATTGAGATGACTATTTTGGACTTTTTTTTCCCCCTAAGCTTATTACAAATAAGCGAAGAAGATTTCAGGGATTATATTTAAACCTGTAGAAGGAAATATACGTGCAGAAGCAATCACTTGAAAATAGGCTGGATTCTAAAATATCTCAGGATTAAAGTGTTGGTTTATCTTTGCAGTGATATTGATTGGCTTAATTTAATATAATTTATCCTAGTTGTTCATTGAAATTAGTGAGTTTGTACCTTGTATTTCATTGTTTTAATGAGAATTTCAAAGAGGGTATACATGTTTATGATTTTAAGAATGTACACCGAGGGATGCCTTGGTGATTCGGATGCTTAAGTATCTGCTTTCAGCTCAGGTCATCATCCCAGGGTCCTGGGATCGAGTCTTGCATTGGGCTCCTTGCTTCTCCCTGTCCCTTTACTGTTCCCCCTGTTTGTGCTCTCTTGCTCTCTGTCAAATAAATAAGTAAAATCTTTAAAAGAAAAAAAAGAATGTACACTGAGTTATCATTGAAGGTGCTAAAATAACTTATGTTCTGTAAGATAGTTAAGGATTACTGATATCAATAAATTCTAATAAATTGATAAATGTACATGTATTTTCTCCCAGTCCTCCATAGGCTGTATATGCATTTTCCTCAAATAGGCTATTTATCTTTCCATCTACTTTATTTTCTTTGCACACTTCATTGCCTCTACTTTTTCCATTGTTTCTCAAGAATCCCCACTCTTATTGCTATTGAGAAAGCGGTGAAAAAGCAACAAGCCAAAACACAAAAATTTGGGTTGTAACAGGCAGAATCAAAGCAACTATACAAGGAAGGAGTTATTCAGAGAAGGTGCAGATCTATTTGCTTCATGGGTGGCCCCTCTGCTCAAAAATATTTTCATCTCACATTCCTAAACTATTTTGTTTTCTGGTTTTATACAATAGGTGTTTCACCAATGATAGATTAATTTGTTTTAATAAGTATCCTCTTTAAAAATGAAAACACCTTGGGGAAGGTTTAGTGACTAACACTCTCTACATTAATATGAATAAGTTTAATTAGAATGCTTCCTCCTAACCTCTCAGCTAGTGTCTACTGTACAGAAAGAAAAGGGGTTTGGGTGGTGAAAAAGACATAGTCATCAATCCTAAAACTTAATAACAGTTTGAAGAATGTGTTATGTAGGAGGGAAGGGAAGACATTTCCAAGAGCAGAGGGGTTTGGAAGCTAGATTTTTCTAGGTTCAAATCTTAGCCCTATCTTGGGTTAATTGGGTAACAGTGGACAAGTTAATTAGCTGTGTTCTCCTAAGCAAAATAAGGATGATGATAATAATAATGCATACTTCATAAGATTGTTTTAAAAATTAAATAGTTAATGGGTACAAAATCTTTAGTACACAGAAAACTTTAGAAAAATAATAGTTAATTCTACTGGGCCTTTTTGGTGAGAAAAGTATTAGCCTATCATTTATTAACACTATTAAGTCAGATGAATTAAAGATTAAAAAAAGAAAAACACTTATCATTTGGGTCCTCTCCAACCTACTTATCAACACAGAGTCATAAATATTCTAAGACAAAGCCCTGCACAGCCCACAGACCTCTGCCCTGGGCCATTCTGCAAATTCTCCCACATTCATTCTCAAGCCTTAATTTGTGGTCTCTCCCTTTCTACTACTATCCAGTTGCATCTCTTGCCTGAACTTTGGTTTTAGCTTTTCATGATATGTACCTAAAAGGGTTTCTCAGTTCAAGAGTAGAGTCAGAGAGGGGCACCTGGGTGGCTCAGATGGTTAAGTGTCTGCCTTCAGCTCAGGTCATGATCCCAGGGTCCTGGGATCGAGCCCCACATCGGGCTCCCTGCTCAGTGGGGAGCCTGCTTCTCCCTCTCCCTCTGCTGTTCCCTGTGCTTGTGCTCTCTCGCTCTCTCTGTCAAACAAATAAATAAATAAAATCTTAAAAAAAAAGTAGAGTCAGAGGAATTACATGGTTTCAGGTTTTTGATTTTGTTTTGTTTCTTTTAGAGGGTTAGGTATACATGTCTGGCCTTCAGAATGCACATTCTCATCTATTTCTTCCAAATATAATATTTTTCCTCCAAATGCTTTTGGGAGATGTATTTGGTTTTTGATAACTCTCTCCTCTCCATATCTTTAATTTTGGAGATTTGGAGATAATGGTCTTCATTAATATTTACAGAAAACCACAACAAAACCCCACAAAATACATATTTTTCTCAAGTGCATATGGAACATTTTCCAATATAGATCATATGTTAGGTCACAAAAGAAGTCTTAACAAGTTTAAAAGGATTGAAATCATATTAAGCATCTTTTCAACTACAATGATATGAAACTATGTATTAATTACAAAAGGAAACTGGATAATTCACACATATGTGGAGATTAAACAACATGCTACTAAACAACCAATGGGTCAAATAGAAAATCAAAAGAGAAATCAGAAAGAAAATAACTTGAAACAAATGAAAATGAAAGTAAAACATACCAAAATTTATGGGATGCAGCAAAAGCAGTTTTAAGAGGGAAGTTCATAGCAATAAATTTCTACATCAAGAAACAAGAAAAGTCTCAAATAAGCAATCTGTCTTAACATCTCAAGAAACTGGAAAAAGAACACACAAAACACAAAGTTTGTAAAAGGAAATAACAAAGATTAGAGAAGAAATAAGTGAAATAGAAACCAAAAAGACAATAGAAGAGATCAATGAAACCAAGAGCTGGTTCTTTGGAAAAATAAACAATTGACAAATCTTTAGCTAGACTCACCAGGAAAAAAAAAAGAGTGAGAGAGAGAGAAAGGGCTCAAATAAATAAAATCAAAAATAAAAGAGAAGGTACAACTAACAGCATAGAAATATAAGGTATCATAAAACACTACTATGAACAATTATATGACAACAAATTAAACAACCTGGAAGAAATGTATAAGTTTCTAGAAATATACAACCTACAAATACTGAATCATTATGAAATAGAAAATCTAAACAGATCTAGTATTAGTAAGGAGATTTAATCAATAATTAAAAATCTCCCAACAAGCAAAAGTCCAGAAACACACGTTTTACTGGAGAATTCTACCAAACATTCAAAGAAGATTTAATAACTATCCTTCTCAAAGTCTTTTAAAAAAATACAAGAGGGGGGAACACTTCAAACTCATTTTATGAGGCCAGAATTATCCTGATACCAAAATCTGACACAGATGTCACAAGAAAAGAAAATTACAGCCAATATCCCTGATAAAAATAGACAAAAATACTCAACAAAATATCAGCAAACCAAACTCAGCAATACACTAAAAGGATCATACACTATGCTCAAAGGATTTATTCCAGAAATACAGGGTTGGCTGAGCATCTGCAAATCAGTCAATGTGATACACCACATTAATAAAATGAAGAATAAAAATCATAAGATCATCTCAAAAGATACAGAGAAAAACATTTGACAAAATTCAACATCCACTTACGGTAGACTCTCAATAAAGTGGGAATAAAGGGAACATACCTTAAAATAATAAAGGTGGTATATGACAAACCCTACAGCTAACATCATATTCAATGGTGAAAAGCTCTAATTCAGGAGTAAGACTCTTGCTACTTTTATTCAACATAGTATTGGAAATCTTAGCAAGAGTGATTAAGCAGGTAAAAGAAATAAAAAAGTACCCAATTGGAAAAGAAGAAGTAAAACTGGCACTAGCCACTATTTGTAGATGCCATGATACACAAATAAAAAAACCTAACTCCGTCAAACACTGTTAAAAGTAACGAATTCAGTAAAGTTGCAGGATACAAAATCAATGCACAAAAATCTGTTGAGTTTCTATACAGTAATAATGAACTACCAGAAAGAGAAATTAGATGGGTTTAAAATTTAAAAGCATCGGGTTAGAGAAATTCAGGGCTCAAAATGAACATTTTCAAGGCCCAGGATCTCATATCAGTAATGCTCAATATATCTGTCCACAAAGATCACCTAAATGATTCAGGGATAAGTAAATGCGGGTCAAGCTTGGGATCTTAGCTAAACTTTGAAAATACATGATGGGTCATAACAATTAGCATGCTATTGAAATTTTAGTAAACAAATTTCATCGAAGTGCCTTAATTTAAAGGACAAGACCACAAATTAACAATATGAGGAAACTTGTTTAAAGGTCATAATATACAACAAAAAGAAGAACAATAAAGTATAATGGGGGAAGGGATGAGGAAACCAAGTAATAAGCTCTTATTAGTTGTCATTTTTAATCAGGAGTGAATCTCATAAATCGGAAACTATTCTTTAATATTCCATATCGTGATTCTTCTATAGTTTCAACTCTAAACAATTATAATGAGATCTTGTAACAAAATACATTATTTTATTATTCTTATTTTTAAGCCAAAAGATATTTACAGCCAGTGAAAAAAGCTAATCAATATAGAAGTTAAAAAAAGGAAAAGAAATATTAATAACCACAACTTGACATTATTACGTGATGATTGCAGTTTGGAGCAACTGCAAACAAAACAAAACAAAGCAAAACAAAACAACAAAGCAAAAAAAAAAAAAACCTTTACTTTCTGTAGCAGAGATGTCATAAAGAAGTTTTTAAAAAATGGGCATTTTAGCTGTGCAAATTACATTCATTTTCTAAAAGTTTCTTAACAATTCATACTCCATTACTGTGGAAATTTCCCAGTTGGGCACAAACTTCCCAAGGCTAGCTTTGAAACAGCAGTCAAAGCAGCTTCTATTAATTGATCTAAATATATCTAAGGAAATATCAAACAATCCTATTGAATTTCATAGCCAATGAGACTTTGAAATTATGAGGAAATTTCCAAAGTATGTCCATTTATCTAACTCTAAAAAGAAGACAAAAACACTCATCTATAGAAAGTTCTGGAGGGTGACTAGTGAGACAAGAGGAAATCAGGGCAAAAAGTCTAGGTATTCTAATATTCTTTCATAATGTGCCCTTTTTATAAACCAAATTACATACAAAATGAATAACAAATTCTTTTAGCAGTGACTTATTTTATTCATACATTACAGTATACAGCAAAGCTAAGAAAATGTTCTAGAATATACCTAGTCACTATATTTTTTTCTGATCACTGAGGAAATAAATGGTAAGAATAGCTTCTATAAACTCTGATCATCAAAAAGAATATTTTGTTTCTGTAAAATGGGGATGTTATAATGACCTACACTTTTCATGCATATAATGAATTAATTAATGATCACTGAAAGCACAAAGTGTCATGTGTAGACTAATTAATTATGATAAATTATTACCACAACTAATATAAAAGCAATGAAAATATATGAACAAATTATCTGTTTTTCATAGTATTAAGCTTTGTGAACACAAATTTATAGCTATAGTTTCCCACTAAACCAAATAAAAAAATTATAATCATCTCTCTGGGACGTATGAACTGTTGCCATACAAATTACTTAGTTGTTATAATGTTATATATTTAATATTTATATTTATGATTGCTCTATAAAAATGCTATCACTCTTTAGATATAGGATTTTTAGTATTTTTTAAAATTTTATTTTAGCAAATAGAAAAACATTCACATATTTATAAAGTTATATTACATATGTTCTTCATTAAATGTCATAAGTAACATAAAATACATATTTTGTATGTTTTTATGTATTTGATTTTCATTAAATTATGGTGACCTATTTTTTAATAATTACCTATTAAGAATTATTAGGTATATGTGAAATAGAGAGCTAAAAAGACATGACCTTTATGTTAAAGAATATGCAATAAGAAGCGTGTAAAAATAATTTTAATAAAATATGAAAATGCTCTAAAGAGGTATGGTTGGACCATTATATTAATGGTTTCAATTTTTCGCCCTTCTCTGAATCTACATGCTTCTAGATTTCTCCCCATGAATGTGAAGTATGCTTCCTTATTTCATGCAACTCATTTGGCCAATTGAATGAGTTAAGGTAACCGTGTGCCATTTCTGAACCTAAATCTCAAAAAGTTAGGGTGTTTTCATTTGCCCTTACTTGTACCTCTATTGTTGTTGTGAAAACATGCCCAGGCTAATCCAGGATGAGTAGCACCTGCAGAGCTAAACTGTGCTAATCTTCCCAGTCGAGGCCTGCCTACATTAGCTAGCTATCAGCTGACATTCAGACATACAAGTAAACCCAGCCAAGATCAGCAGAGCCATCTAAATGCCTTACTTTGCTGTCACTGCCACTGAGGTACTGTGTTTGTTTTTTATACAGCATTACTATGACCATGGATTACTGATATAACGACCAGAGAATAATGAATATCCCCATGTTAGTTAGTAAAGAAATTAATAGAAGATCACCAGACAGACCAAGGAAAAGACAAAGTATACCAAGCACAATGTAGAGCATATCCAAAGCCATGACTATACCACATGGCTAATTAAGAGACAGGGAATTAGTTTCTTTATTCAGGAGGTAGCTGGGGGTGGAGGCTAGATTTACAGAAATGAAACAAATCGTAGAATTCTCGGTTATCACTGAACTATGGGGTAATCATGAAAAACGTTAAGAATAAGAGAAACATGACCAGATTTTCATTTTTAAAAGATCAGATTAGGTTAAATGAATTGGAATTTAAAGTAAGTGAGACTACAGTGAGGGGAACTTACCAAGCATCTATGTCAATACTCCAGATATAGATGATGAAGGCTTAAAGTAAAGCAATAGTGGTAGAGATACAGAAGAGCAAGCAGATATGAGATATATTAAGAGCTAAACTTGACTGCAATTGTTATCTGTTAGATAAAAAGTGTGAAGAAAAGAAAAATGTCAAGGATGACTTCTGGTTGTTTATCTGAAGTCTCTCAGGCAGAAAATATGGATGGCTGAATTCTAGAAGAAGAATCTTATGAGGTCCTGTGGTTCAAAATAAGAAGCTGATTTGTTCATTTGAAAACGATGAGAAAGTCTGGGATATTCGGGTTTATATGCCATTGGGTCTATAGATTGGAGAAAGTGAATGAGATCTGCAATTTGTACTAGAGAATATTTAGTTTACAGGTATAATAGTAGAAGTCATGTACTTTTTGAGATTACCCAATGAATAAGAATGGAAATAAGTAATACAATGGAAAAATAAAGTAAGTATGTACTCAACAAAAATCACTAAGACTTTTGAAATGACTGTACACGTTGCCCTACTGCAAGATATCAGGAGACCAAAACAAACAAAAAACCCAAAAATCAAAAACCCAAATATTCATATTTTACTTACTAATTTGTAAAATTGTTCTCTAATAACAGCATTATACTTATATGTCACCATAAACTCCTTAATTTTGAGTATGATTCAAACTTTCTCAATTCCAGTGCTTTTGTAGTTGTTTTCAAAAATCATTTCTATCAGTTCTTATTAGGACAGGGACTTTAGCTGTGAAGTAGAGTAAAGTTACCTGAAAACCACACAAGGCTCCAAATGCAGACTTGCTTCCATAAGGAAGAAGGAAATTCTCCTTAAGTGGAAAGTACTTCTTTTTTAATTGAGCCCCAAAATTTACCCTCATACCCTCTTAGTAGTATGCTCTTTATTCCCCAAATAAAAAAAGTCTAAAAAACATTTAAAAATATTTTTAAAATATATTTTTCATTCTTTGGCAGATTTTCTTTCCCATGTGTTTGAGACCCAAACACCAGACTCAGTGTTTTAACTCTAGGTGTTCTTAGGACCACTGAAGACTGCGCCAAGGGAAATCTATGGAACATTGCCAGAATATAAACATTCTGTCTATACACATTTATAGCAACTATATTGTGCAAAATTTGCCTATGCTTTCTTAAAGGGAGTTTTATTTATTTTATTAATATTGGCTTTCTAGTAGGCCAGTGGTTGTCAATAGGGTGCAATTGTTTAGATTTGTAGAGTTACTTGTTCTATTGATGAAAGGCACTAACGTCATATTTGAGTGAGGACAAGCAATGCTAAATATTCTATGAAGTTCTGTGTAGCTGAGGGTTTCCACAAATCTCTGCAGATATTCTGTAGGTGAAAAAAATACTTCTAATACTTACAACGGGAGGGTTGCATATTAACATTGTAGCATAGTTGATAAAATTGTTTCCCACAGTTATGGATGAACAATTCTGATATGTCCACATATGTATACTGGGATTGAATAATGAAATAAATGGGTAGCCTGTAGTGGGAGCCAGTTTTCTCATTTTTGGAGTAGTATGTACAGATAAGCAAGGGGAAAAGGCTAGACTGATTTACATGGTCATGGATTAGAATTAGAGACTTCAGTATGAACTCGTTCTTAGTTTAATCTAGATGCATACAATTACATATAGGAATGTGTGTTTGTGTGCATGTGTGTGTGTGTATGAATCTGAGTTAGTATGCAGAATAATTTCTGTTTTTGTCATCTGAAGGGTCTAGAACCAGGGAGACCCTATTAGTAATGAGCCTACTTGTTCCCTAAATTTGCTTCTTACTTGCTTATTCTGTGAAAAGTGGGTTTACATCAGGTAATGCCTATCAAGCTATGGGCTTCAAAGTATGAGCTTGGCCTCTCACATAGGAATATGTTAATCTTGGGCAGGATGTTACTGGCATTTCCCATTGAAATAAAATTTTGGCAGTAACTCTCAAAGAGAAATCTCCTCATTAATTTGTTTCAGTTTTCAAAGAAGTGATGGGTGAGGAAAAGAAACTAGTAACTCAAACTCATAAATGTCCAATATATCTGTCTCAAAGGAAGGACAGAAATGTATTATATTTTTAGACTATAACTTACTCCTACTGCTCAGAAATGCAGCCAGGCTTGAATAGATGAAATATCTCTCTAAAAATCACTGTCAATCTGTATATTTACCACCAAGTGGCATATTTTCACAAACAATTTGTTAGCTAGCTCCTGGGTCAGCCAAACTATGCCATTTTAATATCTTTTTAAAATAAGAATTAATATTAAAAATGCCATCTTTTCCTTACTGGGTGGTGCTGACTAGCTCTAATATATCCAAGAAATATGTCTTCTGTAGGAATGATCATCAAGTTGAGACAGTCAGCAATCCCATTATATCAAGAGGAGGATGAATTTTCTTCCTCCAAGTAACGAAACATAGTCAATGTATTAAAAAGCTAACCAGTTCATATGGGGGGGGGGATAGCACATTTGTTTTCATTTAGACAAAACAAAAACAAGTATTTTTCAAGTATGCATAAAATTTTCATTATTCAGATGGTTTATCTGATAATACAGAGACAAATATTTCTGAGTTTGTTTCTTCAACCACAAATAGTATACACTGTTCTTAGGTTCTTGCATTGAGAGTGAGCGTTGTTGAACAAGAACTTAATATCTTGAGATTGAAATTGCTACTATTATAGTGCTGCCATTTATACAAAAATGTTTCTCAGAGAAAGAAATCATCAGTTGGGGTGTCTGTGTGGCTCACTCAGGTAAGTGACCAACTCTTGGTTTTGGTTCAGGTCATGATATCTGTGTCATCGGATCGAGCCCTGCATCATGGGATTCCACGTTGGACATGGAGTCTACTTGAGATTCTCTCTCCCACTCTCTTCCTCTGCCCCTCCCCCACTTGTGCTCAATTGTGCTCTCTCTTTCTTTCTCTCTTCTAACATAAACACATAAATAGTTTTTTAAAAAACAAAAAGAAAGAAATCATCTGAAAATCATCATCTGTTTTAGTTATCTTGTCATATAACAAACCAACCAAACCTTAGTGGCTTAAAAATAATGATCATTTAGCTATTCATGACTATAGTTTGGGCTGGATCCACTGGGTGATTTTTCTGCCCTTGCTTAGTATTACTCATGCGGAAGCAGTCACCTGGAGGTCTGACCAGAGATGGACATTCCAAGATGGCCTCACTCATGAGTCTAGTGGTAACTTGGTCTGTCAGATACAATGCCTAGAATCTTCACCATATAGCCTCTCTAGCAGGATAGATCAGGTTCCATCTGAAGTGGCAGTGGTGTCCCAAGAACAAAAGTGTGGAAACTTTGAAACTTTAGAGGCTTATATTCAAAAGTCTCATAAAGGCATTTCTGTTTCATTCCCTGATCAAAGCTACTTCAAAGACCAGTCTAGATTTAAGAGCTTGGGAAATGGATTCACTTTTGATGGGAGGAAATGGAAAACAATTGTGGCCATGTTAAGTCTTCCTTATTTCCATTTTTTTTAATACAAAGTGTTTAAACATTTTTATTTTGGAAATTTTAAATCCACACCACAAAGAGTAGGACAGAGAATAATATCATTTGTTTATTGTTCAGGTATTCTCGTAGTTTAAGATCTTTCAGGAATAAACAAAGATAGCATTTGAAGAGTTTATTTATTGAGAGGTGAATATATGGGAAAAGTCATAATTAATTGGGTGTGAGTTGTTCGTTTTTCTTGGGTGGCCTAATGACAAAATATCACTGTAAAAATGATCATCACAGAAAACTGGATTTTAATGGATCTACAAATATTCCTTACAAGTTCATAATATGCTTTAATATTATATAAAAATATCCTCTGATTTTAATGTGTATATAAAGGATCTTGAAGAACAATGCAGGTTATTAAGCCTAAAACTGCAATTTTGTATCAAGAGACTGATGTACTTTGTGCCTAGAGAGTTTTTTGAGAGACACAGATTTAAGTAATGTGTTCAACAGAAGACAACTCCCAGAAAGGTAAGTAATAAAAATAGAAGTTAAAACAAACAAATTTTGAATGGTATATGGTATATTGTTTGAAATATTTCTCATACTATCATTATAAAAAAATGAGTCATACAAATTGTGTTTCATGGTTCTTGTAAGAGGTTGAGCTGAAAGATAGAAAATTTCTTTCCAGCTTCAATATGAGATCTGGGGAAATGACTAAATGAATTTTCTTGTTTTCAGAATATACTACTAACACTTAAGTATCCCTAAGTGTGTTTGAAAGTAAACTATAAAAACATATTTGTAGAATCTAGCTACAAATAATAAGAACCTGAAATTAGCTTATGTTGTAAAACCATTTCCTATTATGTGGGTCATTTAAAGAAAACCAGGATGTTATTTTTTTTATTTGCAATTATCTGCTGATAAATCAGTTATATTTACGGATGTTAAAGAGAAAAAATGATGAGTTTTGAAGATATAAATTACCAGATATGAAAAAAAATCTCCAAGTTTAAGCAGATGTTATATCCATAAATCCTCCCAATGAGCATAGGAATCAAAGCAGTCCTAATTCCAGCCATGTTTGAGACATGCCATATGGGCTGCGACAACCGAGTCCAGAAACACAAGTTAGGGAATGGAAAAAAATAGAAGCATTAAGTTCGAAATCCTATAACTTCAGTTGTTTTCATCCCCTCTGGGTTTCAAGCACATTATTTTAACATGTTAATTATCCCAGTGTTTGTGTCTATGCTTAAATGGCAAACAGTGGTATTTCTTCACACTTTTTAATTTCATTTTAATTAATAATCACTCAAAATATCCACATTGCCATTCTGATTGTTTTTTGGAAAACAAATGAAATGCCATCATTACTCAAAAGTTGTCAATAGTTATCTTTTCTAGTTTTGCTTTATTTATTTGTTGTACATGTAGTTGTTTTTCAAAAAGGTTTCATTTCCTATGAAACAGAAATGCTCATCTCTGTAACCAAAAGCAATAGACAGGGCTCCCATGCACACCAGCGTATTTAAATGCAGCCTTAAATAGGTCATCATCTCCAGATCCTGCATTTCCTCGTGAGACATTGAACATGGCAGTCAAGTTCTTGGCAGACTTGGGGTTAAAAAATACACATAGCCGTTTACATGAACCTTAAACAAACTTGCAGCGGCATTTTTCTTTCAGTCGACTGACATTTTTCTTTATGTTTCGTCAGTTATATCTGAGTGATCAGACAGCCACTACACGTGGTACACCCACCAGGATTATTATCTAGACCAAAGGCCCAAAGCTCATTGTAGCAGGCATGTAATTCTTTACAATGTATGCCACGTTAACTGTGTTGGGTTATCTATTCAACAGCTGACTGAGCTGGGCTCTCAAGCTCTTCTCAACAACCATGTAAGAAGCGATGACAATTGTACTACTTCATAACAGCTGCATGGAACTCTGACACACACTTCACAGCAACCAGTCATCTATATAAACCAATTTCAGGAGCAAAATTGCATGGTGCCTCCACTCTGTTATAAACACAATGATATCCACTCAAAGCTGATAAATGCACTACATTTCTTCGGAGCTTAAAAGAATAAGTAAGTTCTTTGCATCTGAGATTTCTTTCCCACAAATTAAGCCTCTCTTTGTCCTAGCCATTAATTTAGAACTTTAGAAAGAACCAGACAATTTAGACTTTGAATATCTGTAAAATAAAGAAACTTCAGTATTAACATTTTGGTTCTTCGACTAAATGCTCTTTCATTTTTTTATTTAAGTGTGTGTGTGCCAGACTTTCCTAACTGAAGATCTGAAGCAGAAAGCAAAAGGAAGAAGTAATTAAGGTTTAAAATACTTACCAATGCTCGCAGCAATTTGCCAATTAATTACAGTATCTTTTCATAGGATTAAACACAATATAATCCTTATTATTGAATAAAACATCTACAAGCAACTAGAAACTACTGTTAAAAGACTTAAATGTTAACTGTATGTTTGGTGAATAAGGAAGCTTTGGTGGATCAATTAATAATTCCAACAGATTCAGGTAAGATAAAGAGGTTGCTAATATTTTAAAATACATATTTGTATAACCAACACAGATTTTTAAATGGAGCTTGAAAGGACATGAGTAAAAAATTATGCATGGTTCCAGAAAGAAGACAGAAAGCAACTTTTTCATGCTTATAACAGTAGCATATATCTGTATCTACTTATATATCTATGTATTTAATATCATTGCAGAGATTAAAAAATATATACACATATGTATTATAGTTTCTTTATCCTAACACTTCTATAGGAAGTCGGAAGAATGGAATATTTTCACTAAGACAATAATGAACAAACTATTTCACAGGAAGCATACTTCAATAAATCATAATTTATTAATATGCTATAGCTTTATTACAGAGAAGAATTCGGTTTATGCCTAGGGGAATTTACTGTGTAAAGAATTGAAAAAAACATGCTATTGTACTGTTTGAACTATATGGTCTTATGGAATAATATTTGCCATTGCTAATTTGTTAATGTATGCAGGAGGTGACATCATTTCTGACATCATTCAATAACACTTGAATGTTATGACACTACCCTATAATGATAAACGTTAGTTTTAGAAATGGGGTCCCACTCAGGTTTCATTTAAAGGGTTTCCCTGGTTTGAAAAAGAAGTGTGAAAACAGATTATCCAATAGATAAGATCTAACAAGGCTAAATAACTGTCCATAATCATATGGTCAAGTTCTAATTGAGTATCAGTTTTCTTCCTTTCTTTTTCTTTCCTCCTTTCTTCCTTCCTTCCTTCTTTCTTTCCTTCCTTCCTTCCTTCCTTCCTTCCTTCCTTCCTTCCTTCCTTCTTCCTTCCCTTCCTTCCTTCCTTCCTTCCTTCCCTCCCTCCCCCCTCTCTTTCTTTTTCTCTTTCTTTTTCTTTCTTTCTTTCTTTCTTTCTTTCTTTCTTTCTTTCTTTCTTTCTTTCTTTCTCTCTCTCTCTCTCTCTTTATTTCTTCTTTCTTTCTTCATTAAATCCTTTGACTACTTGCTTTGATGACTCCTTTGAGTCATCACCAATAGGAGAAAATTAAGGTTTTGGAGGTTAAATGACTTTCTTAAGATGAAATGGATAATTAAGTAACAGCAGGAGAAAGAACCTGGTCATTGACCATAAACTCAGGGCTCTATCCACTGCACCATACTGTCCTTAAGGGGGCCAATGATGAAAAACTGAGACCTAAATACAGAGAAATTTGCTCAGCAGGATTCAAGTAAAAAGTTGAACAAACTCAGTTATTTTGACTCCCAAGCAGCCGGTGTGTTTTTCACTATGACAAGTATTTTTCACCCAAGAACTAAAAATAATTAACTGGAAGAAATCCAACACTTTTTAACAGAATCTAAGGGCTGCCAAGATAGCTAGACCTCTCAAGGAATTCAACTCAAGAACTATAAAGTCAGGAACGGAGGTAGCCCTCTCTGCCTTCTCTCTTTTCTGGAAATGGGTGTTTTTGCCTTAGTGTACATAAAATCCAACATATTAATGTTCAGATCATCTAGGATATTGAAGAAAGAGTACAAATGGGAAAGTACATGTTGCAGCTACATGACTTGAAGCTCAAAATGGGAGGGAGGGTTTTGCACAGGTGAAAAAGCAATGCTGCAGATGTTCCCCTCCACAAAAGAGACAATGGGGAGAATGAGATATTTATTTTGTTTCAGATGGCTACCTGGTTGTATAATTGTATTCATGTCCATGTGTTACATGTGAAAAAAAAAAAAAAAAGCTGCACCTACACACAAAGGCTGCTGGGGCAGTGTGGTGCTTAAAATGTGAAGCATTCCTATTAAGTTTAAGGAGGTAGAAGAAATGTTTCTTTTTAAAAAGATTTTTATTTATTCATTTGAGAGAGACAGAGAGAGCAAGTGAGAGCATGAGTCGGGGGATGGGGGTCATAGGGAGAGGGAGAAGTAGACTCCCTGCTGGGCAGGGTGCTGGATGCGGGGCTCAGTCCCAGGACCAAAGGCAGACACTTAACCAACTGAGTCACCCAGGCACCCAAAAAGACTGAGGATGAGTGGGAGTTTTTGTATAGATAGACTGAAACAGGAGATTGAGGAATTGGAGATGAAAGGTTTGGGAGAAATGTAGGCAGTGGAAAACTCAGAAAGAAGCAACACAAAGAAGCATGGGAAAGATTATTACTGATGGTGGGGGAGGGGGATAGCATTTTGGCCAGTGGCCACAGAAGACAGGGATATGAGACATGGTTGAATTGATTGTCCTTGTTATTATGTCCCTTTGTAGGCTGAAGCTCAGCAATTGTCAGTTCATGAAGTAAGCAGATTGTTCACTGTTAACATAGTACTTCATTCAGATGATGTTCTGCTTGTTATTAAATAGAACTCCCCATCTTCTTCCCCACCATGATTTTGCATAGACTAGAAAATTGTGGAACAGCTTGGGGGAAATGGTCTTTTGCAGATGATTCTTTAAAATTTTTCATTTATTTATTTTTTAATTCAAAAATAATTAACATACAGTGCTATATTAGTTTCAGGTGTACAATACAATGAGTCAACAATTCCATACATTGCTCAGGGCTCCTCACGATAAGTGTACTCTTACTTCCCTTCACTTACTTCACCCATCCCCCACCCACTGCCCCTCTGCAACCATATTTGTTCTCTGTATTTAAGAGTTTGTTTTGCTTATAGTTTTTTTCTCATTCATTTGTTTTGTTTCTTAAAATTCACATATGAATGAAATCACATAGTATTTGTCTTTTTCTTATTGACCTATTTCACTTAACATTATACCCTCTAGATCCAACCATATTGTTGCTCATGGCATGATTTCATTCTTTTTCTTTATGATTGGGTAATATATACACAGCATCTTCTTTATCCATTCAACTATTGATGGACACTTGGGTTGCTTCCATAATTTGGCTATTATAAAGAATGCTGCAAGGAACATAGGTGTGCATATATCTTTCTGAATTGATGTTTTTGTATTCATTGGGTAAATACTCAGTAGTAGAATTACTGGGTCACATTGTGATTCTACTTTTAATTTTTTTTTGAGGAAACTTCATACTGTTTTCCACAATGGTTGTACCATTTTACATTTCTACCAACAGTGCACAAAGGTTCCTATTTCTTCACATCCTTGCCAATACCTGTTGATTCTTGCATTTTTGGCAAGGGAGACAAAAGCAAAATTCAACTATTGGGTCTACCCCAAAATAAAAATGTTTTCATAGTAAAGGAAACCACCCACAAAACAAAAGCAACCCTCCAAATGGGAGAAGATATTTGCAAATGATATACTTGATAAGGGGTTAATAGGCAAACTATATAGACATATACAACTCAACACCAAAGAAAACCAAATAACCCAATTTAAAAAAATGTGTGGTGATTTTTATATATTTCTCTGACTGACAATTATCTCTCAATTATCCTTGTCATTCACTGCATTTGTTTTGTTGAGGCCAAGGCTGTAAAGACCCAGCTCTATCCTCTTGCATCAAGCAAGGAAAATCTGAGGGGCCATCTGAGCTCCAGAGTTTCCTGTGGAATCAGTGTAAGCCTCTGTCATTTCTGTGACTAGACTGCAATTTCCCACTGATCTTTACTCCCTTACACATACCGACACCCAAGAACACTTTTTGCTCTTTGTTGTCTCAACATCTATTTCTAAGATAACTCAATCTAAGGTACCCAGTATCACAACTTCCTTTCAGAAACAACCATCATTCGTGAATGTTCAGAATAATATGGGAAAACAAAACAAAACAAAACAAAACAAAACAAAACAAAACAACAAAAAAAAACAACCCCAACAAACATATGAGAAAAAGTTTCTTTAGTCTTTCCTGAGCTGGTACAAACAATATTGCATAAATCTCAAAGGAGAAAAATCGTTTATAAATGTGTGACAACAATATTAGGATAAATTCCTTCTAGTAGAATTACTGGGTCAGAGTATGTCCATTTAAAATTTAAAATGTAGTATTCTTTAAAGAAGATTGTAATCTCTCACAGCAGACCTTTTGATCTTGGCCCACCTGTAGATGAAGAATGGTTCTCAAAATTTTATTTTGGATTTATCTCATTGTAAGTGATTTTTAAACAACTTTTTATAAGATCATTTGTATTTTTTTCATTAACTAGTTATAAGATATTTTATTGTGCTATTGATCTTTTTATTTATATACTTTATTTTTATATTAAGAAAATGGAAATGTGTATATTGTTTAAGTTACAATGTTGTATTTGCTTTTATTTATTATGTATCTTGCCATGCAAAATATTTCAGTTGTTCAGGTATTTCTAGTTATCAATTTTTTTATGTCTTCTGAGTTTTGTTTTATAAATAGAAACACCATGAGATTATTTTTAAAATCCAGCATGTCTTCTTAGAGTCCTTATATAGATTTTTGTTTGTTTGAAAAATGTAACCCATCTTGTGGTATATGTTGAGGTAGGGGCCTAACTCTACTATTAAATTCTATTTGCTGTACTTTATTCAGGGTTTTTATAATACCAATATTTTATATGATTGTTTTGTATGCTCTTTTGCTTGTAATTTATGTCAGTTATATTAATGCAATGTGAAAATATGAATTTTTCCCCCATATATCCTCAAACAGCTGATTCACCTGAGTTTTGACTTTTAATGGTTTAGTATAATTTCTCTGTGAAAGTAAATTGGCTTGGTACTCATTTGAGGGTAGCTCTTTGACTACAACCTCTATTTTTACAATGGTGGTCTATTTAGATTTTCTTTTTTATTTTTTCTGAATTTACACTTAAGTATTGCTTTTTTATATTAATTTCCTCTATCTTTTTTCCTTGAGTGCCATCTCTAATTTTATGTACATGTATTTTTGTCAGTTTATTTTTGATTAGGTAAGCTAAATGTTTATATTTCATTGGTTCTTTTGGAAAGGAAAAGTTATTAGATTCATTATTAAATTTATCTATATATAATATTAATCTCTGCTTTCCTCTTTACTGATTTGTTCCTATGATTCTTAAGGTTTATTTTGGTTTCATTCTTCTAACTTCTTTATTGAGCCTTACCTTATTTTTGTTCTTACTTTTATATTAATATAAATATTTAAAGCATTAATTTTCCTTTGAGTGTTGCTTTAATTGACTACAGAGTTCTGATGTGCAAGTTTATGTTATCATTATTTTTAGACATTTTTAAAATATTGGATTGATTTCTTCATTGTCTCAAAAGCTGTTTAGGAGATGGTTGCTTTTTATTTCCATGTGACATGCCAGAGATTGATAATGCTGCTGCTTAGACTAATTAATATTACTAGACTATGTCTGGGTATTGATTGTTTTGCATTTCCTAGGATAAGAAATGCCATTTTAATTTATAGATTCAGATTTTCTCAAATTTTTGGTAACATTTTATTCTTTTCTCTTTCTGTTTCTCATCCTCATGAACATCAAATATGTTAGCCATTTTTTCTGACTATATACATACACTTTCTCTAATCTGTTAAAAACCTTTGTTCATTTGCAGTTTATTTAAAAATTCTTTTAACTCCTCTGTACTGTGCCTTAACTGTTGTTTATTGTTTTTGTTTTATTTTCAAAAATGAAAATTTCCTTTGAACTGCTTTCTCTATGGACTTCCTTTCTTCACACATTTTTTTTCCTCTTTCTCTACTGTCTTGATTACTACCAGCTCATGGTGAGCTTTAGTTTTAAATCATATCTCTTCTAAGCTTTTGTACATCTGCTTTGGGCTCTTAGTTTATAAAGACAAATAGTTCACTAAGTTGTTTGTTTGTTTGTTTTAATTTAACTCAGAGCAAAGTTTTTCTTTCAATTTTTGTCTGCTCGGTAACAGTTTTCCTAACTTGTATCTTTCATTTACCATTGTCTCTAGTTCTTTCTCATATTTTCCATTACAGTGTCTTTATAAATATTGTGCTAGTTCCTTATTGATTGTTATTCTACAGAGACTGTATTCATTCCTTTATTATTATTATTATTAATTTTGAATGAGTCCTTTCTGAACAGATTGTTTAGAGGTGATTCATGTAGAGAAGGAGCCAAGGACATATTCCAGGATAGTAGGAAGTTCCCTTGTGACACAAGCTACTTTAACTTTTTCTTAGCTGTTATGCTGGCAGTTTAACCTTGTTTCTTCCTAATGCAGGGTTTCTCTTTCTTACCCTTCATGGAGTTCATTCCTGATATCTGTGCTTCCTTTTCACACACACCCATTCTATTATTCCAGGCTGCAATTTGTTGATTGACTCTTTATTATGAACCTCTCTTTTTAGTGAATTCTGCTCTGCCACTTTGAGATTTGAAACCATAAACTTCTTCTGTCAGCATCTTTACATATCTCATTTGGTTTTCCTTCTATTTAGCTGTGCTTCTTCACAAATTATTGTTTGAGGTTATAGTCACCTCTTAGTTTTGTCAAGGAAGAATACACACTTTGCTTCTTGTTTTCTTCTTTGTTTTAAAGTTATTTCTGAGAAGAGAAGGGGATTTTATTTTTCTTCTCTTTTAAAAGAGGAACTCCCCTTGATTTGATTTTGAAATGCGCCATTTGATTTTGTTTTGATTTTCTCATATTTAAGTTTATTATCAAAAACTTTTCCCAAGATTTTATGTCCCAAGAGTAATGGATGATGGCCAATACAGTGCACATGGCTGGCCTGGCATCAAAATGACCACAATAATCTACTAGGTGGGCAATTGTTATCAAGATAAAATAAATGTGGGGGTCTTTTTAACCCTAAAACTTTTACATTAAAATACATGGTATTTAGACCCTCCTAAGTGTTATCAGATAGTCATTGTTAGTATATAACTTAAATAATTTTAAGACCATTCTACTTCCATAGAAATTGAAACAACATATTATGAAGACTGTAAATTCTGTAATATATATATCAAAACATAAGTATTTGCAAGTGTCCTTTGACTTTTTAAACCCTATTTTATTTCACAGTGAATATTTAGATGCTTAAAGGAAAAGTAGTCTGATTTATTTGTTAGGATGGTGTAGTGAAGAGAATCTGCAAAAGATTCTTTCTACTCTGGGGTAAGAAAAGTTAATGTCGATTTGTTCTGAGTTAATTTGCAGGTTGAAATAGCTCCTTTGACATACAACTTTTATTCTCCTCTAACTTTTGATTCTATGAATCACCTCTAAAGTTGAGGAATGTATTCCATGCATTTTGGGGACATGTGTGGAAGAAAGGTGTTATATAGACTATGTTATAGCTATGCTTTTCATTAGCTGCTTGATAGGAGGGAAATGACTTAACTCTCTATTTCCCCATCTAGATGAAGATACTTTCTAAGTTCCCTGAAAATTCTAAATTGATAATGTCTCAATGACTCAGAGTAAATCCAATTATTTCCACTAAAAAAGAAATATTCCAATTCAGATTAGAACCATATGGTTGGATATTAGAGTTTTGGCCCATAAAAACTCATAATCCATTCCTTTCCTACCAACGTGTCCTAATTTACATTTCAAAACAGAGTGATATTTTAAAATCCTAAGATATTACAAAAATAGGAGTGAATGCAACCAAACTCTTTCTAAATTGAAAAGAGATGGATAATTTAAAATAAGAAACACTTTAAAGTTTGGATGCAACCAACGTAATGTATTTTTTCTTTCTTAGAGTAATATATTCTTTCACACCAAAATCATTACTATGTATCAAAATGTTAGAAACTATAATTCTGATGTGCTGTAGTATTCCTACACTGGGTAACATTTTACCTGGTTATAGTATTGATGGGATTTTTGTCTCTGCATATATTGTAGTGAAGGCATTGTCTTTCTATTTGGAAAATAAAAGAATCTTGGATGACAAGTTATTTTTTTATATAAGTAGAAAATCTTCCTAGAAAGTAAAGTTTTGAACAAAAACATTTTAAGAACGATACATTTATAATTAATGTCTTCACATGGTCCCTGATGCTTTTACTCTGCAGCTTACATTTTTTCCAAGTATCAGCCAGAATAAACACTGGCTTTGTTACAGGGCAGGCTGATATAAAGAGCCACATGTGCTCCGGTGACACAGCGCGAGGAGAGAGACAAAGGCCTTCGCTCTGAATTCTTTTTTTCTTTTTTAATTTAAACTGCTCCCTGAATATACCTTTTTCCCTTTTCTAGTTAATTTAAATTTGTTCTGCTTGCCAGCCTGTACCTGCCAAATAAAACATCCCAATCACATGTCCAGTGTGCAAATCAGAAAGGTTTGGTCTGATCCTCGCAGACTTTTGCTCCATCCCATCTCTATAACACCTAATTAAAGTCTTTAAGATCTTTACTAACACAAGATAGGTCAGATGTATGAAAGGAGGAAGATAAGAAAGTCAGTCAATTATTATTACCAAATTGGCTGCCAATGGCACACAACCCCATCAATCTGCTTTTCTGCCCCTATCAGGTCTTCCCACGCCTTTGGCAACTGGTACCGTCAGATCAGCTTCTTGGTTTACTGGAGCCTGAACACTCTTTTTCCAAGGTCGTGAGATCCAACTGTACAATGAATTTAGTGTGCCTTCCAGAATCTTTCCACTATAACATATTTAGTTAATGAACACAAACTCTTGGGAAAGAAAGTGAGGGAAAGTACATAAAGTGCCTTAATAAATGATTAAATTGTCCTCTGGGCATATTTTTCATATGAATAATAAGGTTATAATTAATAGGTTATCTAGCACATTAACAAAGGTACAAGCAAACATAGTCCAGTAAGATTGGATTTGCAAGAGGCTTTAATTTTGAAGAAACTGTTGTGGCCTCTGCAGCCTTGCACAACTCTGGTCACCAAGTTTATGGCTGCGTGAAAAGTACACACCTCCTCCTTGTGCTCAAATGTTCCTATAAAACTGTAATTAGCTTTGGTCTTTTCTAAATATACAGAAAACCTGTATGTCCCACACTTGTGCATGATGTAATAATTACAATGGATGCCAGTGAAATTCTTGAAACACAATCTGAACACAATCTTTGCCCCACTTCACATTGAGTCTATTATTCTCTAAGTCCTTGTGAGCTGACGCTTTTTAGCATTTCAGTGAATAAAGAGAAATAGATGCTTTTCTCCTTACAAAGTCCATGAGGAATTATGGTTGCTAAAATGCCGATGTATGTCCAGGATATTTTATGAGTGATTCGGTAAAAGGTAAAAATATTTCTATAGGAAAGTGAGTAAAAATAACAGAATGCATTGCACTTGATTCTATTCTATAGTTTTTAATTTTATTCTATAGTTTTTAAATTTATTCTATATATGTGTGTTTGGTTTTATCTGCTGCTATTCGCATATTGAACTGAATAACCAACCAATTTAGTATAGCTATACTTTGTATTGCTGCAAATATAGCCACAATTTTAGAAATATTGAAATATTCCTACAGACAAACAGAGGCTAAGTAAAGAGACATAAAACTGTGCAAGTGTTCCATTTCTGGGTCTGTTGAGAATGCCAAATCTGCACTACACGTGTTCCTATTTTAACACCATTAACAGGTACAAAATGGTGTCTGATATCTAGGACCCTGGGAAAAGTTCATCCACTAAACAGTAAAATGAGTAAATTCATATTTTACTCTGAATAGACCTTCATTGAAGATTTACAAAACACAATTGATTTCCTTTATAGTCAATTCTCTGTCCAGTCAAAATATAGGTACAATGTACAAGACTTTTAAATTCGAAATAAAAAATGCGTCCTTCATGAAGAAGCCGTGGAGCTTTCATTGTTAATGAGCCCAAGAAGACAGTAGCCAGGAAAAACGTTGTAGAACCTCAGGAAGGAATAACACATTATCTTAAACAAAGTAAGCATTTTTTTCCTGAATATATCCAAGTCTTCCTGTGTAATCTAAGGTGTAGCTTTAGAAATATTTTGTTGGGTACTTGAGCGAGATATATGCAAAGATAAATTGTTAATTTGTACAGTGGCTCCACTGTGATCTTTTGCCTAAACATTTGTAATAGCCTTCTAAAATCCAAGATAAATAGATGACCTTGAACCTCTCCTTCCTCAAATTTGCCATATATATGCATAATATTATTTATTTCCATGAGGAAGACTTGCAAACACATATCCCACTTTTCTCTCAATGTGGCATGAAATTTCATGACTTCATGGCTTTATTGACACTAGTATTCCCCCACCTGAGATCCATTCATTCTCTAGGCCAGGGTGCAAACCCTTCCTTCAAGAAGAATGTAGCCCAAATGTTACCACCTATGATGAGAACTGCCCCCAAACAGAATGTTTTTATTTATTATCTTACTTATATTCCAATTATAGCACCCTACCTTATTTTCTCACTTACTTCAATTGTGTATATTCTCTCTCCCTTTCTATGGCTTTATTCAATTAGACCTGTATATAAATTTCAGCATCCCCATGTTTTAACTTTGTGGCTTCAGGCAAACGACTTAATCTTTCAGAGTCTTTAATTTCTTCATATTTAAAACAGGAATAACAATACTAACAACATATTTTTGAAGAGATTAGATGAGATCAAATATTTAAGTCATCAGCATTATCTGAGATAGAATGCAATTTTACCAGATTGTGACCAGCCTCGTATCAGGGTCTGTGTTTTACTTCCCGTTACATCTCGAATGCCTAGACCAATGTCTTGCATGTATAGGTCTGCATCATTCAACCTCTTAGAAACCTTAAAATCTCTCAGAGAATATATAAAGAATTCTAACCCATGATCAAGAACAACACCATAACCTAGAAAAGAAGAAACATGATAATGTTTAGCCACAAGATAGATGTTCCCGAGGAAAAGACAAAAGCTAAAGTGCATATACCCACATCCTCAGATAAATCAGTCAGTGGAAATAATACTAAACTAGAGCACAAGAAACCCATGCATTATGGCTGGCTCTACCATTGTGATATACTGTAATTCCCAGTTCCTCTAAAAAATTCTGTTGTTTTCATCTTTAAAACAGGTATTATAACATATGCACTGACCTAATGTATTCTCGATGGGGCCTCATGAGATGACAGTTACAAGTATATTTGGGAAACTACAAAAGAAAATGGTATTTGAGGCCAAACTCACCTATTCTTACACTCAATTTTTCAAAACTTACTGGCAAGCAGTGTAGAATGCTTCTACATTTACAAATACAGATAATAGTGTTTGCCTTGCAAAAAAAAATTGGGAGTATTAATGTTAATATACATAAGTTTCATATTACATAGCAGTTGCTCAAATGTGCTAATGTGCATTATAAGGCATTATTCATTACTTTATTATAAAGAATATACTGGGAATACCCAAATAAGTATAACAACTTTGAAATTTTAAAAATATTTCTATTCATGTATGTTTTAGCATGGGTTTATTTCTTAAGATAAATGAATCTAATTGTAACCATTTTAACTTTTGAAACTTTACTTTCTCATTTCTTCTGTCAATAGCAATTGATGTAAAGCCCTAATTTCATTATCAGTGACTCAACCAAGACCCTTCACTCTGCCCATTTAAAAGAGATAGTGTTTAGGTTATCTTTATTTTAGCACCTAAAATGTACCACCTTGCCCAAATAACTTGGCTCCTGTTAGAAACTAAACCTAATAGGGGGTTCTCTGCATGCAAAGCCTTAGCACCATAATGGAAGTGAGCATTTCATATTTTAATTTGGTCAGGTAGGGCATACCCCCGCCAAGAGTACTTTATAACTACTTAATATTTCCCAGTCATTTGAATGTAAATAAGCTTGTCAAGAGAATTTGGATAACTTTTTATTTATTTTTATTTTTTTAAGCAGCCATATTTGGCAGGCACGTTTTCCCAAGATCACCCAGCTTTAATTTTAAATTTCAAAAGCCTCACATTTAATCCCTTGAGCTGGCCTGGTACCTTGCACCATCTGTTCCCATGGTTTTGTTATAACAGCGAGCACCTGCAGAGTTTTGCAACATTTCAAGCTGATTGTGGATAAAAATCAAAATAATTATAATTTTCATAAAGTAGACTTCCATTCAGACACTACAATCCCATCTAACATGGATTTTGGAAAACCAATCTTGCTCATAATGTGTTTCGTATGGATAAGGGTAATTTATTTCTATTTTGTTTTTGTAGACGATCAATCCTTCAAAGCACATGTACAATCAGTGTGGAATTCTCACATTCCAGCCACATCCAGAAAGCTCTTGTGTAATCCTAGTCTGTTCTTAGATCATGGCTTATTGCTGTATTTTGATCAGACAAGATCATCAGCCAACAGCAATAATAAAGTTGGTCCTCTTTTTAATTGTTCCTACTTTTTGTTGTTTTGTCTGTTTATATTAATACTAAAAATAACAAGACAACATTTTGGCTTCAAATGTTTTCTATTGCAAATAGGGTGCAAAACACTAATATACTATCCATTAAAAACAAAAAGGGGAAAGATGCAGTGAGTGTTCCTTTTCTTTACATGTTAGGGAAGTAATTCATGTAAGTACAGATTCTGCATTAGAAAGTCTGAACTTTTGGCAGAATCAGTATTTTCTTATAGCTAAATATCTCATCAATGGGTTGACCATCTATAAGTTACTAGAGAATTACTTATGCAGGGTGAAGAATTTATAAGATAGATACCCAAGTATTGACCTTTGCTCTTTGTCCTGGTATTTAAAAAGACATCTTGAAGAGTAGTCAGCAATGCCCAGCCTTTCATTTTCTATTTTAAAGGTGTTATTCTTTCATTCACATTTAATTTTTAAGATTCTTTAAAACCTTAATTTCAGTTTTGTTTGAGTCATTGCTAAGGAGCTAAGTATAAGTTTGTCCTATTTAACCAGATGTTGAAAGGGGAGTTACAGTTCCATAGTATAAATATTACTTCATTAAGATAGGACCAAATACATGGTAGAGTGTTGTAAGAATATTAAGAGTTGTAACTCTGTAATACTGGGATCCTATCAGTACCACTTCAGACAACCCTCAAAGACTACAAACAAATAAGAGAGTATACCTCTTGGCCACCATTGCCAAATCACTTTTGGCATTGTGAGAGAACAGTATAGCCACCAAACGTAAATTACCATTCCTAGAGGAGGAGTAGGAATGAATGTGGTGCTCATTTGGGAAGGTTGGATAATATCAAGATCTTGTAGAGATGGTTATGCTGGTGGTGAATTGGTGATAACTCCAATGCTCCATAGAGTGGAGGCAACTACTAGTAGGAAACTGACATGCTTGGGCACCAGACAGGATGCTGTAAAACAGGTTAGGCATGAGTTAGTCATAGCAGAATTGTAGCAGAGTATGTAAAAGAAACATTGGCAAAACTTGGAAATATTTTGGAAAAAGAAGTATTTTGTAGGGGGCTAAATACCCAATCTCAAGGCATATGAACAAATAACTTACAAAATTTGAATACTACTTTTAATACCACCTCATTCACTCACAAATGTGGTAAGATTGGTGAAATTTGTGTAATAGTAATGAGAATTTTTTAAATTTAAATTAGATGTTTTATGTGGAAAGCTGTCACAGACAAGCTTAGTTCAATTACTCTGCACATAACTTCACAATATGAATAATACATTTGCTTCATTGTTCAATGGGACATCTTTATACTAGGAAGCCATCTTTTAAGTCCCTGTTTCTTACCTTCTTCATATAAGAAAGAAAAAGGTGTTGTTAGTATGTGAGAACTGCATTCCTATTAAAGGATCAAACAAACCATAGATACTATTGGTTTGAACATTTTTTAAAGATATAAAGAAATGAATATGTCATATGCAAATGCCATTTCTAAAGTATTTGCCAATGAAGAGCAAACTGGAATAATTCTTCTGACTTCCAGGACCAGAGTATTAGAAATATTAGTAAATTAGGGGTCAGATGACTTGAATTCTTATTTTAATTTTCCATTTTTAACCAAGGGAACTTGAGAGATAAAAAGGGTTAGAAAAGTAACTTAAATTCTTTGAATTTTCTCATCTTTTAAAACTATATTATAAGCTTTATGTGAGCAAGGACTTTGTTTTATTTATTATATTCCTAGAAAAGTGTGTGATAAATGAGGATTTGGAAAGATGATTGTTTCAGTCTTCGTTAACTCCAATGTCCCCTTATAGAATGTGATAGTATATGACAATATAATACACTATACTATGCTATGCTATACTTAAGAGAGTGTTCCAAATGACAGAATGACAGTTGTCTTTTGTTTTAGAAAAAAATTTTTCCTTAATGCAGTGAGCCCATTTGCTCATGACTTTGATATTTTGTTCCCAGACTGATTGGGTTCCAAACCATAAACTTATTTTTTTTCACTTTAATTAGAACCCTGGTTATATGTAGCTTTGTCATAAAGTAGATAGCAGGGTATTACTCAAATTGCCAACACTTTAGTCATTATATATATATCAAATGATTCTCTGATACTGTTCTTGGAGTTCGAATCTACAGTTGTGGCTTGATTTGGTAACTATTTGGAATTGGCTTTAAACCTTCTCTGAAGTGACACATTTTCATGTGTCAAGACCAGTGACATTTATCTCTGAAAATTCCTCTCAAATTTTCCTGAAATTTTTGGTCACAGGTAATTCTATATTATGTTTTAGAGGATAATTATGTAAGGAAAGAGTAACACAATGTGTTAATAAACACATATAAGAAGCCTATTTCAAAATACCAAGTACACTGACTGGATTATAATTTTATACATTCTTAATATTTTTAAAGTTAACAAACGCCTTTGTTTTCATTTTTGCCATCATGATCATAAGAAACAGTTGTCAAACTTTGAAAGTAAATGTTACTACCTTCATATCTATCCCCCCATAACCAGGTCTCCCTGTCCTTCTCCTAAAGAAATAATTCTTCCGAAGCTGCTCTCACCATTCTTGGCCAGTGTGCATACTTTTTTAAAAAGAAAATAGAGATGAAAAATATTTCCCCCTTCTTTTCAATGATACTGCGTTCCCAGGACTCCTAATATTCTCTATTTCCCCATCTCTTTTTTTGTTGTTATTCTTCATTCCACTTCTCATTCCACAAACTCTATCCTTAGAACTTTGTCGTTCACCTTCTTAAGATTTCCCTTTGAAGAATCAACTCTTCTTATTATGCCAACTTCTACCTTCATGCCTTCAGATTTATGACAGCCATTGATCAGATTGCTGTTACTCCATATACCTTAAGTTTCCTGATATAAATTTCTTTGCACTGAGATATTTGTAGTTCATTTCTTTGGATTATTTGCACGTATGGATGGTTGGATGTATTTTTTTTTTCTTTTATCACTTATCAAGTCTCACCCTATGGGAACTATCTAGGAGCTTTTTTCCTAGGGTAGAAACAGTTGGTGTTATCTTCCCCCTGCTGAGCAGAGACTGCTAATACTTCTCAGTAATTAAGATTGGTATCAGTCATCTTGGAATGTGAAGTCTTCATGGACTTAGGAGACAATATTCACTCACCGGAGAAGTTATTGAGAAGACTGAATGTTTGCATTAATTAATAAAAAGTCATCCCTGAATCTTTCCTGAAAAATAACAACTATAACTTCAATCTCACTGAAGTGAAATAATTAATGACATCATCATGTGAACTGCCAAGCTTAACATGTTCAAGTCCGGTCCATATTGGTGGGAGTTCTGATCCAATTGTATTATTTCTTCCAAATCACCCAACTGAATACCTTGTGCCTGGGCATTGTTTACTGTTGTCTTTTAGATTTCAAGCCGTGTAGCAGATTACCTTGAACATAGTTGACATGTAATAAAGTTATTATTATGGTTATTTTGATGAATGAGTGTTTTAAAGTGAGGCAAAACCTGCAAAATGGCATACTGGGGGTGGCTATTTCTATAGAAAGCCAATGAAATTGTAAATAGGATAGCTAGAGATAATCCTATTTTAAAGAGTTATTTTCACAAAATAGAATTTATTCGCTAAGTGAAATCATGCCTCCACTATCACATAAATCTTTCCCTTGCATGGTTTCTTCCATCCTAAGTGAAAACTAAAGGTAAGTTTTAAGCTTCCACGGTTCTCAAAGTTTATCCCTTCTTTGTTAAATCTGATTTCTTAGCTTCCTCTTGAGTTGTCCATGTCTTTTTCCAGTCATTAAATTGCCATACACATGAAGCGAGCTCTTCTTTAAAGTTTTATGAAACAAAAATCACAGTTGAACTTTTCCACTACCATTCTGACTAGAAGGGCTTTTTTGTTTGCTTATTTGTGTATTTGTTTGTGATAATAGGTTCTGAAGTACATTTAAAGTGCTCATTTTCATTTCATAACTCTAAAACTCACATTTCAATGCAAGGAGATTTTTCTCTAATTAAATACTTGTCAAATTTTTAATAGATTTTATATTTTTTATTTTTCATATGTTCTTTGAGGCTATCTTTAGGTCAAGGGTAAGGAAGAAACTGATATAGAAAAGAAAAATCTATGAGTTATTTTTAAATATTTTTAAATCATTTTGAAATAAAATTGCTTTTTAGTTTTATTAAAGGGAAGGTCTGTGGTGCCAGGGTGGCTCAGTTGGTTAATCATCTGACTCTGGGTTTCAGCGCAGGTTGTGATCTCAAGGTCATGGGATCAAGGCCTGTGTTGGGCCCAGCGCTCAGCCCTGAGTCTGCTTATCCTTCTCCCTCTGGTAATCTCTTCCCACTTCTCAAATAAATAAATAAATACATAAAATCTTTAAAAAATTAATTAAGGGAAGGTCTGAGTCTGAAACTAACAAAAGAGATAATTCTCTTTTCAAATAAGCAAACTTTTATTTAATTATCTTTAATACATATTTTTAAAAGCTTAAGCCACTTAGTTTATAAAATGATGATGCTAAGAGTCAACTGAATTTTCATTTTATATATGTATCAATTAACCTATAAATCGAGAAATATATGTTAACCATATTAGATCCTTTCAGTGTTTTACAATCTTTGTGGCCCTCTCTTTCTGCATTTGTAACATGGGAGCCTAACAGTATGAATTCATAGCTCTGTTATAACATTACATCAGCTAACGTATGTGAAAAGCTTAGAATAGTGTCTGGTACATCCTAAAGTCTCAATAAATGTAATTATTTTACTAATACTTCTAGTTACTTATGCGGCCTCTCCTATGAAACAGCTAGCTATCGTTGATCATTTTTTTTACTTCATTTTGTTCACAAACATAAATTGAATTAATATAAAAATGAGAATTAATAAACATCAGTAATGATAAGCTTAGTAATTTTGAAACTCTACATTCAAAAGGAAGGGCAAAGAAAAGATGTCCCATTAATTGAGCCTTTTCAAGTTGCCAAGCACTATGTTAGGCACTTTCTTACTGATCTTTCTCATTGAGCCTCTCTCTCTACTGGAGCCAAAGAAACTGAAGCTTCCAGAAGTTAAGCAGCATAGAGATGCAAATGCTAGCAAGGCTTCGAATATTTGCCCCACTCTACAGCCGGCATTTTTTGTAAGATGTAAACCAAAGGATGTCACTCTTCAGCTTCATAGCTCTATACACAGTATAGAGTATCATCCATCTCAAGGTCTAAATGCCCATTTGGCCCAGCTGTTGCCTCTGTCCCTGCCTTTGTGTTGTATCTGCCTTTCCGTCAACACTCCAGTCATTTTGGAATCCCAGGTATGTTTTTTTCCATAGCAGGAGTTGGGAATTGATGATCCAGAATACTCTGGCCCCATATCTTTGCATGACTGGTGCCTGCTTATTATTTGTCTCCACACCATACCACTCACACGGGAAGGGTTTCCCTGACCTCCCACTCTAAATGAGCCTTTAAGATCTGTTTTCCCCAGTCTCTTTCTCTAGCACATTATCTTAATTTATTTTCTCCAAAGCACTTGTCACTTGAGATTGCCTTATTTATAAAAAAAAAAAAAAATGTTTGTTGTCTGATAGAATGCAAGTATCATAGGAACCAGAACCAGGTCTCTCCATTTCCTAGTGACCAATAAATATTTATTGGGTGAATAAATGCACAGAAGCTCTGTACTTTCAATTATAGTGTTCTTGATCACATGGCAATTCTTAGCTATCACTTTTGCCTCATTTAATTATGGTAACATATTGAGACTTTGATCACAAACTTTAAGTCCAGACAAGTTTTATATTCCTTCATTCCACCTGATATTGATAGCTTGAGAAACAAAATTTGATAGTAAAATCAACAAATAAGAATCCAAAATTAGGAGACTGAAAATAAAAACACCAAGGTTAATTTTTATAAAGGTACACTCCCATTAAGCACACAATGTATCTCTAAAAGTTATACATTTTATTATAGATTGAAAATATACAAGATGCCCAAGTTTTATGAAAAGAGATGTTCTTAACATTAGATTTGAAGCATTCATACTCTGTGAGAAAACGTCCATAAATAAAATATTTTAAATTACTGTTGATCCCAACATTGAAATAAAAATCTAAGGAAACTGGTTATTTAACACAATATATAACCCTTTGATTGATATTTTGAATTTGTATAATTAATATATCAATGATTAGCGTGTAAAACAATTTTTAAAAATTTAATTTATCAAAGAGACATGATTATTCATTTCAGTGACTATTTAGTGCCGATCCATCCAACAAAGCTGCTAAATAATAATTTTAAATGTATCTTCTAAGATTAAGGACTTCTGAAGGTCATCAACAACATTTCAAGGATTAAACAGATTTTTAATCAAGTTAGAAAATAAACTGAAATGTTATTTCTCATATAGCACACGCCCAATATTAAGCACTATATTTTAAAATATAAGCTCTTACTGCTCTTGTACAAATTCTGGTTTAACAATTCATGCACTAGGTATTTGAAAGTGAGCTATAAATTTTATTGCTATGGAGTCATTAGATAAATATAATATTTTATTTTAAAGTAAGCGTAGAATTTAGGTAAAATTTCATCCCTGTCAATGCAGCGTGACTCTTTTTATATTGAAAGTCTTATGATGACTTAATACCAAAGTGTGGTTTCAGGTTAAAGTATTCTACAAGTGCTTCTGCTTTATCAGAATTTCCTTTTAGGATTTATTGAGAGGGAGACATTCAGAGTGTTGTAAAAAAAAATAAAACCGATGCTTTGTTGTTGTTGGGCTATAAACTCTCTACTTTGGTTGGTTATAATGCTACCAAAATCTACACAGTACTTAATTTATCTAACCTTCTGATAGTGAATGGACAAAGGTAAAAATAACAGGCTAGTTATAAACTAGTACTATGGTGATGACATTGTGAATTATTTAAAAAGGGCATATTCAATGTGACCATAGAGCCATCAATCATAATAGACATTGATGAGAAAAAGAGGTTTCAGTCACTTCCTATCTGCAAGGAGAACAATTCTATCTCACAGGTAGCTATGAAGTGCTGGGTGACCTGATGTCACTTGCATTGTTGCTCTACCCTTTGAACGGAGCGAGTAGATTCTCTCAATATTAGAATCGAATGAGTAAATAAATTCGCAGTTCACTGCCACTCTCCTTCCGAGTGCACACTTCAATTTGTCTAACAATAGAGAGGACAGAAAAGCAGAAATCTCTTAAAGCGCGGATGAATTTTTTATGGAATGTTCAAATCCAGCTGCAAAGGATGGGGTTTTAAATGGTAGCAGACACTCTTTTAGAGGGAGCCCCAAGAGACGAAATCTTTTGGAAATGTTTTGTACTGAATTCATTCCTTTCCACGTACACATCCGTAGCTTTTTTTTTTTTTTCCTTCTGAAGCCCTGCTTTTACTAAATTGTTCTTCCTTCCAGTTCACATTGATCATCGAGACACCAAATAAAAACACCTCCTTTATCTTTGATATACAGAATGCAGTAGAATTTCAGTTTCAGGTGTACAATAACCATTTTAAAGTGCATGTGTGTAATACTGCTTTATTTGTCTGCTTCGTTCAATCAGGTTTGCAGGGGAAGAAAGAGATGGCTGCTTAAGGAACTGTTAAAAGTACTAATAATTTCAATTTCTTTATTCTGTGCAAGTAAACAGAAGAATTTCATTTTCACAAGTCCTCCTCTCAGGGTTTTCTACTTGACAGTGAACCTTGCATGCATTGATTTGTGTTATTTGAATTTTTGAGTTGCAGTTTCCCCAGTTACAGAATCCTACAAAC
Source organism: Ursus maritimus (assembly GCF_017311325.1). Taxonomy (NCBI): domain Eukaryota; kingdom Metazoa; phylum Chordata; class Mammalia; order Carnivora; family Ursidae; genus Ursus; species Ursus maritimus. The sequence goes on along the minus strand of NW_024423343.1, from coordinate 72,856,269 downwards.
TCCTTTGGCAAATATTTACAAACCAAAAAGCTACAAAAACGTGCATGTTTTTCTTCTCTATATGGCTATATGGTAAAATCCACTACCTCACTCTAGCACATTAAAGGTTTATGACATAAACACGTGAATAGTATGGATTTTTTTTTCCTTGCAATGATCCTCTTAAAAATTAGTGAATGTGGTTAAATATGCTTTTCTCCTCTACCTCTCTCCCCCCTTGCCTTCCTCCAGCCACAAGTTCTCACCCCTCCCTACTGGAAGAGAAATACGAGACGCGTGTGCACTGCATTCCGCATCTATACCATAGTCTCTGGAAGCATGTACACCACTCATTTTTATTCACTTTTCCTCTGTAATATATCCTGGAAGTACACTCATCTCAACGTAACCTCCGAAACTACTTTTAAAAATGTGTACCACCACTTATTTGTTAATAACAGGTAAATCAAAGGTAGAAGATAACTAATTAATTTTCTAGCTCAGTTTTATTTTACTGTTACTGTTTTGAGAAAATATAACAAAACCCCATTAGTGTTAAGGTAAGCCCATGAAACAACATAATATAATGCAAGAAAGACATTTAATAGTGTAGAAGAATGTTAAATTACTAATTAACTCCAAGTTACTGTATAAGAAAGCATAGTAATTTACAGGATTATTGCAATATGCAGCTTGGATTGCCACGAGGGTCAGCTAGGGAGCATTTCTTTCTATGTCCCCCCCCTTCGTGTGGTGGTTACTGTAAAAATCTTCTCACATTAAAATGCACCGTCCTACCCACAGTTCATTGCTGCTAATTAGCAGCAGTTGAGATTTTGCTAGCAGTCATTTTTTTTTTCTATGTTAAGCTGCCAAATGTTACCAACTGCTCAAGATTCTCCATGCACAAAGTGTCCAGCTGCCCGGCTTGCACCACAATGCTGTGTCTTTCAGCTGTTTCCTGTCAACTTTAACACCTGTGCAAAGAAAACACTAATCAAATTATCTGTACTGGCTTTTGTTATCAGAAGGAAGGTTATCAAAAGTGTTCTGGATACTTTGGCCCAGGCTCATCATCTACTTCTATAAAATTGCAGTGAACACACACACATGCACACACACACCGCACACGCGCACACACGCACACTACCCCACCCCCTCCTTTCATCTAAGCACCCAGTGGAGACCGGTGGCTCTCTGAAACTGAAATCCCTGCAATGTCTTCCATGTCAAAGTCAAGGGTTTTCAGTCTATTTAAACTTTTATTTAAGCAATAAGGCTCAGGAAAGTCATCTTTTAGTTTTACCTAAATATATAAGAAGAATGCCATAACTTTGATTAATAATTGATTAAATAAACCATTCCTACATCAAAGACAGGAAGAAGAGCTCTTCGCTGAAAGGCTAGACTATCAAATGGGACTTTGTTGTCTTCCACATTGCTTTAGAACCTCAGCATCACAGAGTAAGAAGAACATTAATTTTTGAGGTCTTAAATAATCATGTAAAATAAAACGGCCTCCGTTTTCTCCTTAATTAAACACTAGTAGTGTTAAAAACACTGTACATTTAGAAATAATCATACAGCCTAATCATTTCCTGTCTGTTTCATTGGCTTTATGACTAATTTATATCTAACCTTCTTGGGAACCTATGATCAGAATGTACTTTTTTAAAAAATTCAAAGCAACTGTCACTGGTGTCTAATACCTGTGCAAAGGGGAATAGGCACTTGAAAATGTTTTAAAAGTGAAGGATGACACATAATGGACGGCCCTGCTTACATGATTTAGTAACAAAGTGGCCACTGCATTCTTACAGAGTCATTGATAAATGCCTACCTCATTAGTTCCTATTTTCTGCTTACCATGATGAGCTTGATGTTAAAAATGATTGTGTATAAATGTGCGTGTATTTACATTTATATTAGCTTTACAGTAAATTTAATCAGGCATTCAGAAGTGAAGGGGCCTGATGTTAAATCTGTTTGATACTATTATTTTCTTTACATCTTAGTTAAAATATTATAACTGAATCCATTCTTACTTCATTTGTACTTGAAAAAGGCAAAGGATTGTACAATTTACCTATGACAAGAGTATAAAACTTATTGCGCTGACGGAAATGAACTCACTCAGACTGTGATCAAAACTATAGCCCTAGGGTAACACAGAGCGAGTGTCAACGACATTTTGCTGTTAAGTTTCACAAAAATCCCCTCTAGGAATTTCAATCACAATATTCTGAATCTATATTTATGTAATGGTTACAAAAAATAATAGAGAGGGCACATAAAAAGTATAGGTGCTTAAATTTCAGAACCATAATTTTGGGATTTAAGAACAACATATACTTTTAATTTTCCTTTTTTATAAAAAAAGGAACAAAAAGATATTATTCAGAATTCAAGACTATCTTACCAGAGATTTATATGTAAAATTCCTGCTAATAGAACATACTTTTCTTTTCCCTGAACTATTCACAATTTATTCAGCCAAAATTATCAAGTAAGTACATAGGTAGGACAGAATCACTGTGATTACCAATCAAATATTTTTTTTCTTTTTCCTCTCCCTTTACTTTATGGTCGCCGGCACTTGGAGAGAGACAATCAACAGAGGAATTTGAAAGGTTCCTCTTTAATTCACAGCAACACAGATGATTTTACAGTACTGGTAAGAAAACGTACAAAAAATAAATTATTTAAAGCCAATAATTGATTATCCTTGTTCAAGTGTCTGATTTTCATAAGTAAGTAAAGGCCTTCAGATTATGAAGCAGGACTTTGAACAAGTTGTTTAAGCTTGCTGAACCTCAGTAGTTTGGTCTGTTCATTGGGGATAATGACACCTATTTTGTAGTTCTGCGTTGAGGAGTAGCCTGTTTTAACAAGGAGATTAGGAAGGTTTGGTAAGTTTCTGGTGGGTTGCAGAGCTTCTCGAAGCAGAAGTAGCAAATTCCATGAGACAGTGCTGGCTTTGCACTCTCTGATTTCTTTCTTCTTTACCAAATCTTGCATAGGAAAAAGATTGAATGGAAAAATTCTTTCAAAGGGCATCTGGTGGCTCAGTCGGTTGAGCATCTGACTCTTGGTCTCAGCTCAGGTCTTGGTCTCAAGGTCATGAGTTTGGGCCCCATGTTGGGCTCCATGCTGGATGCGGAGTCTACTTAAAAAAAAAAAAGGAAGATCATATCTCCCAAGAGACAGATGTTTGCATAAGGTAAGACTAACTGACCAATTAGATGACTGAAGTATCCTGTGGAGGTGCATTGGGTTGAGTCGGGGGTTAGCTGTTAGAATTAATGTTCTCATAGCACCATTGAAATCTCACTATAGAATCCTACTAATAACATCATCCCTCCTCACATACATGCCTGCAGATCTGACTTTTTAAAAGTCTCATGTGTTGGTCAGAAATCATTTTCTCTGAGGCCCTATTAAAATGTGACATATTATTATTTTATGAGCTTTGAAGGGGAATAGAAAATAATTAAAAATAGCTGCTTAAAAAGTAAATATGTGTGGCATGAAGAGCCTAGAGGCGGATGATAATCTCTGGTTGGATTACTTGCAATAAGAAGTGAATGTGTTGTCTCTAGGGAAAAAATGCCACTGAATCAGCTTTGATTCTATTCTCAGACTCTCATTTCCTCAAATAGTCAACCTCATGTAATCCAGTGTAGTATTAGCTACGGTACATTTTTGGACAGGGCCAATCACCAAGTAGTCACTAAGTACCTATAAAGGAAAAATAACATAATCCTGACTTCATTTATAAAATAAAAAGCAATGCCGGGCAACATTAAAAAAGATGCTGAATGACAAATGATGATGAGGATGATGGCCATCATTTATGAAGCTTTTACGAGATGCTCACCATCTATTCTTCTAACAAATAGTGTGGATTTCCTACTCTGTGCCAGACATCAGTCTGGGTACTGGGAGGAGAAATTAACTAGCAAAGCAGACAGCATTTCTACCTTCTTAAACTTACATTGTAACGCAGGGAGAGAAGCCATACATAAAAATAAACACAATGAAATAAATAATTCGACTAAGATAAACATTTTAATCCCCATTCTGTATTTCAGAAAACAGATGCAGAGTGGTGAAGTCATTTGCCCACCCTGCTACAGCTAGTAGATGGCAGAGTGGGGCAGAGTGGGCTTCCAATCTGTATCTATAAGATTCTTTTTACTACATTATTCTGTATCTCAGAAAAGACCCACCACAGGTGAAGTGCGGGTAAAGAGAAGGCTTTATGTTGGAATTTGTCCATCAATTCTTAAATAAGAAGTCTCTGGCTCTATTTTTGAGGAAGGCAAAGCATTTAGATAGAATTCACTTTGGGTATCATTTTGGAAGACAGGAGATTAACCTGGCTACTATGAAAAGTTGATGGATAAAAGAAGGCAGGTAGGGTCCTAGTTGGAAAAACCTGTGTGACAAATGAAAGAATCTTCACTCCCCTGAAACCATCCATGGGCACACTGAATTTTTCAGGCCAAAGAGAAGCCTGATAGTTGTATTATACAAAGATTAATCTGGTTACTGTGAATTCATGAAAGGCTGCAGGAGTGAGAGATTACATGTCTGGGTGTCTAGAGAAAAGAACATTGTAAGATTGTGAAAATGAATTAGAGTGATTGCAGTGCAATAAAACAATGCAGAAAAAATGATAAATAACAAAACTAGAAAAAAAATGGTGAACAGAAAGGATTTGGGGTAAAGGAGCAACTGAGAAGAAGTAAAGTAAAAGAGGGCTTGAACATAAAACTGGAAAAATGTGGAGCTCCTTATAGAAATTAGGAGGTCAGGAGTGCGGCCATTTACAGAAGAAGTGGGGTTTTAGAAGTGTTGGAAACTGAAAAGATCAGGTCAGACTCTAAGTCAGCAGCCTGCATTCTTTCCCTTTACTCCCTGATGTCATCTCCACCTGGTTTTTCCCAGGCCACCTTGAAGTTCTGAGTCCCTCAAAAACAGGATATGTTCTGCTGCTTCTTTCTTCATCTAGAAAGTCAACTTTGATCAAACCCAGCCTACTTGAATCATTTTTAATTAGCATATCAAAACCTCAGGAGAGATGTCAGTAGCCATAATCTTCTATTTGTGCTCTTATTTTATTGCACAAAACGTAGAAAACAACATAGGAAATGAAGTAAGAAAATATATTTCACAGTACCAATACCAGAACTCACAAAATGTGCTTCTTTGCATCTCTTTTCAAAATCTGTTAAATGAGATCTGTTAAGATAGCAGTGTTTTTAAGTAGTTGTATCCAGTGTAGGTAGAATTTTGTATTTGCTTTTGATTAAGAAGAGGTCCTACAGGAGGGGGTGGGATGGGAAAGGTGAAGAGATGAAAATAGTCAGTTCCCATCTTTATTCCTGGCCTCAGGAGGAGGCCAATGGCAGGGGTTTTGAAATGCAGCCCATCACAGAATTTCACTGCTCAGTCAGTAGTAGAGAAAACCTCAAAGTAACTATTTCTAATGGACACTGCCTCCTTTCCTGGGAGGAAGTGGCAGTCTAAAGGGGGGAAAAATGCCTTTTCTTTTATTTATTTATTTATTTATTTATTTATTTATTTATTTATTTATTATTTTTAGTATGTTCAGTTAGCCACTGTATAGTACATAATTAGTTTTTGATGCAGTGTTCAATGATTCATTAGTTAAGTATAACACCCAGTGCTCATCACAGCATGTGCCCTCCTCAGTACCCATCACCTTGTTACCCCCTCCCCCCACTCTCCTCCCCTCTGAAACCCTCAGATTGTTTCCCAGGAGATGAACCATGAGAGACTATGGACCCCGGTGAAAAAAGACGTTTTTTTCTTACCCCACTCGTTGAGAAGTTGCAAACTGTTGTGAAGTATTTCAACTAACTATAAAGATATCCCTCTTTTCTCATGGTATACCACAAAGAAGTTGATACTTTAAATCTTCCCTCCAAAATCCTAATTTGAACTAACTTAATTTCTAAAGTTAATGTTATTGAACATAATTGAATATTTTACTATTGGAATATAATCTCAAGTCATCTTTTACTGTTCTGAATGGTCATTTAGCTCTTTGCTCAATTTTTCAGAGTTTATTTATTTTCTTTTCCTTTATGGCCATATTATTGTCTGTTTCAATTTTCTGTTGCCTTTACTTCTAAAGCCTACCAACTTGGTTCAAGGCTACTTTGGTGAGACATGGTTACATTCTCACCGTTGCCCTAAATTAGGCCTAAATGGAAAGATGGGTGGTATATCAGTTAGAGTTCCTGGAAAATGGGTCCTGGCAGGGCAGGGGCAGGCCAACAGCCTGAAAACTCCAGCAGGGGTTAATGCTGCAATCCTGAGGCAGAATTTCTTGTCTGAGAAATCTCAGATTTTGCTTTCAATGACCTCTAGCTACTAGATGAGGGCTGCCCACATGATAGAAGACAATCTCCTCTCCTTCAGGTCAGCTGATTATAGATGTTAACCCCATCCGCAGCTGCATGGAGATTAGTGTTTGATGAACTAGTAAGGTTCTATGGCTTAGTCATCTTGACACACAGAACTGTCAAGGATGGATTTAACAAACTGCTTTTATGAAAGTTTGAGTGTTCTCAAAGAGAAATTCATTGGAAGAATATTCACTGGGTGCCTTTATGCACAAGAAACTAACATGGATATTAATTTATAGATAGGAAGAGGGCTAGGATAAAATCCTTGCCTTCATGGAACTTACTTAGAAGACAGATATATGAATAAATTAATAAAATGCAACTTGATGAATGTTAGGCTTATATACAAGATCTGTAAGATGAGAGCATAGAGGAGGGGGGAATTTGTCCTTAGCAGGGACAGCCTTCTGGAGAGAGTGACGTCTGAATAAAATCTTTAAGGATTCTCTACTTTATTGAGCAATACCCACTGAGACCAGTTATGCCAGGTCCATGCAGTTCTGGGGGCTGAGATTTGACAGAAAAGATCTTGACCTTAATAAAGCTGACATCCTGTGGAGAGATTGGTGAAATAGTAAAACAAGCAACAAATAATTAAAATGTCCTGTAGCGGTTAGGGCTATTTAAAGTGTATCAAGGTTATGTGATACAGCCTCTTCTTCGCTGCTGTTATATTTGACCTGAGACATAAAAGACAAGAAGAGAGGAATAGGGAGCTGAAAAGAAACGCATGTCTAAGCATAGAAGACAGCAAGAGAAAAGCCATTTTTGCCAGAGCATTATAAAAGAAATGTATCTATTTAAAATTTGGGTGTAAAAAACATTTGATCTAATCAAATAATCACACTATATTTACATTAAACTCAAATCTTAAATAATACATTTCAGTTAGTTTCAGTGCATTTTCCTGATCTTAAATAGTACTGCACCTTATCTCATCTCCCATCTTCTTTCTAGTATTCTTAAAATGTTGCAAGTATGCATGAATTTTCTGTACCTCATAAGTGACAGGGAATCTTTTTCTCAGGTGCACTGTTTAAGCATTCATTGCACACTAACTACACATTGTTGAGTGAATGCAGGATAGATGAAATAGGCTGATAGTAACTCCCCAAAATGTGTCACAGTTCTAATCCCTGGAACCTTTGACTATTACTTATATGGTAACTTCTTGCACTGGAGATCAAGTTAAGGATCTTGAGATAAGGAGACACTCCTGGATTATCTGGTTGGGTCCTAAATTCCATCACAGATGTCCTGAGAAAAGACATGCAGAAGGACATAATACACACAGAGGAAGAGGCAATGTGACCATGGAGGCAGAGATGGGAGTGACATGGCCACAAGTCAAGAAATGCTAGCAGCTACCAAAACCTGGGAGTCTGGGAACAGAATCTCCCTTAGAGACTGCAGAGGGTGTGTGGACTTACTTGCCAACACCTTGGTTTTGACCCAGTGAAACTGATACCAGACTTCAGGTCTCCAGAGCTGTGAGACAACGACCTATTGTTTTTAGGCACTAAATTTGTTTGTCCTCTGTTCCAGCAGCCCCAGGAAACAGTGAATTTCTGCATCTTAAACAAAAGTAGAAATGTGGTTTTATCAGCACCTACTGACTAGAAGCTTCCTCCCAAGCAGAAGAGAATAAAATGTTGCCTGGATAGTGCTGACCCTGTAAACTCCCGCCAGGCTGTCTGGAGAGCCAACAGGTTCTGCGAGTATGTGTGCACGTGAAATGCCCCTGACATTTTGAATATTCAGATTTGGGCTTATTAGGCATTTTACTCCAGAAATATTTATGGCAAACTAAATATATCTTCATGTTTACCCGATGCTAGACAATTTTAAATGTTCAAGAAAGAAAATATCAGAAAGAAAATACTATTGATGTCAGAAGCATACTACCCCTACCGACCTTAAAAATGTAAACTTGTAACATATTTCAAATCATATTAAAGTGTATATTATGAAGGATCTTAAAAACATGTAGGTGGAGTATAATTATTTCTTGGGAGGGTCCATAGTATTACACATGTACATAAGACTATATGTACATATGAAGTTGCTGATTAATCATGGTATTATTAAACATGTTACCATGTTCAAAAATATAACCAAAAATGGATTCACATATTCTGAAGACTGAAAGATAGCTTATGGCCTCAAGGTTTTGTCCCGTGTTTTTATTTTTTTAAAGATTTATTTATTTATTTATTTATTTATTTATTTATTTATTTGAAAGAGAGAGCACAAGTGGAGGGAAGGGCAGAGGAAGAAGGGAGGGTGAGAATCTCAAGCAGACTTCCCGCTGAGTGCAGAGCCTGACCTGGGGCTTGATCTCATGACCTGAGCTGAAACCAAGAGTCGCTGCTTAACCGACTGAACCACCCAGGCCCCCCAAGGTTTTTGTCTTATATCTTTTAGTTTCAGTGTCCACATCTCAACCAAGTCAGGGTACCATTTGAACTAATGTAGTTGAACTGCTTGAACTACTTAACTAAATAGATTTACTACTGAGTAATTACATTCAACACCAATTTATTCTAAAGATGAACCAGTTGTTTTTATTGTTTTCCACTGAAAGAGGTAGTTACTTTGCTGGCATGTTAATGAAGCCCCAGAAATTATGACTGTGCTTTCATGCAGGCATATGTGTGTAATAATTATAGAATTGTTCTGCTTTTATATTTAGATTTTTCTCTTATGTGTCTCCTTTAAAAAACACAAATAACATAAAATCTTAATTTAATAAAATCAATATATGGGAGAGATACATTATAAATCATAGACATTTAAAACAATCAAAGGACCTTGCTGATCATCTGATCTAACACCTTCTTCTTTTAAGAGACTAAACTAAGACCCAGACATTTAGTGATTACACTAAAGGCACATTGCTAGTTATTGGACAAGACAGGAATAGAATGCAGGTCTTGCGACTCTTGGTCCAATACTCTTTATAAGCTCTAGGATTGGGGTGTTAATTCTTTAAGTGGTTAAAGGAGGAAAGATAAAGTAGCAAAACAGAGTGAAAGTAATGGGAACCAATTGAAGATTATCCAAATTAAACATAGATATCTTTGAGATTATAAATAAAGTATGTTCTCTGAATATATGAACATATATATAGCTATAAAATTAATTTTAAAATATGGAAAATCAATCTTACCTTTCAACATAGGCTCAGAATTTTAAAGATTAAATTTTAAAGCACCAAAAAACTAGTCTAAATTTAGCTTTTCTAATACTATATTGGCCTTTCTCCCTGAGAACTATGTAGAAAAGTTTATTTAATCCTCTTTTATATCAACTCTAAAATATTAAGAGTACACTCTGCAATAGTGTCATTTAACTTAATTATCCACTAAAGATCTATGATCCATTGTGTGTGTGTGTGTGTGTGTGTGTGTGCGTATATATATATATATATATAAAGGGAACATAGTTCAAAGATAAAAGACCTAGTTTTGACCTTTACTTTGGAAAATCACAAGTCTTTGACTCTGTTTTCCCATCTATAAAACGGGTTTTTGAGAACACTCAACTAATTTGCGATTATGATAAGGATTCATATATGGAAGTGCTTTGTCATCTGTCAGGTGTCCCATGCATGATGTTTATGCATCTGCATATGCGATAATAATTTCTATTTACTTGACTGTCAGGATCTAGTGGGGCTAAGAGAAAATATATATCTATTAAAAAAGTAAGAATGCAAGAAGGAAAGGAAAAAAAGGAAAGAAAAAAATATGCTTCCTCAATGAGAAGATGACTCTATTTATTCAAAACCACAACTACTGTTCCTCATTATCAGAGAAGCTAATATCTCCAAGAGTTACATGTGGACTAAATGCTTAAATAAACGACTAGGGGTAGCTAGCTACAAACTTGGACTAATGAGCGATGTGATGACCTTTAAAATGACTGAGATTCCAAAAAAGCACGGACTCTTTCATTTGTACAATCTGTGTTTTGTTCTGTACAAAACAAAACAATTAATATAGTTAGAGGCTATATCGCAAACCTAACAGGGAACAGAACTGAGAGCCAGGGGACCCAGGTTCTCCTCCTGGGTCCTCACTCGCTCTGTGAGTGACCTTGAACAAATCACTTAATCCTCCTGGGCTGTGGCCCCATCACTTCCAACATGAAGGGGCTCGAAGGTCCCGTCCAGCTTTAACACTTGGTGACACTATGATTCCAATTCCTGATTCTCTCTCCCCGTGTTTGACGCATTGTTGACATACTGTCAGAACACTTCACACATTTTCAGAAAGCCGTAACAAAACGTTATCAGGTCATTAACACGGATTGTTAAGAGAAACTTTTAAAAAATATCTTTCACTGGATGTTTGTTATAGCAACTACATTTATGTGGTTAAATTTATCAGTGAAGATATAGAGAAAGATATAGGTCTGAAGATATATATCTAAAAACTGTCAACCTTGTCAGTGCATATCGTGTGAACTGGAGTTGTAATACAGCTGCGCGGGACAAAAACAGCTCCTATTTTTCTACAATAAGCATATAGGTTTTGTATTTACATACTAAAAATGAAAGGGTAAATATTGCTAGCCTTATGAAAGTTGTGCACACTTGTTTCATAGCCGTCTGTTTCTTTTTCCTTTCCTTCCATAAGTAGTTGGTGTATATGGAGATAGAGATACAGATGATAGAGATAGAGATAGCTAGAGAGGTAGAGAGCTAGGGCTAGGGATACACACACACATCTCACGGCGTGTGTATGTTGTGCATGCATTTGTGCATGTGTGTGTGTATCTCAATTACATCTAATGTTTATGGAGCACTGACTGCACCCCATGAATTGGTCCAAGCACCTTGCTTATGCCACGCAATGCCCCTGACAGCCCTGTGTGAATTCCCTTTAATATCACATACTGATGGACCTGTGTTCCTGAAAGCCTTTTTTCTGGTGGTTTTACTCCTTTTTTTCAATTTTTATTTATTTATTTCTTTTTAATAGCTGGGAGAACAGCCTGCACCTAAACTGGCAGATTATTATAGTTAGAAGTTTACTGTCCTCAGGCAGGTCTGCAGATATTCTCTAGACCATTTACAATTTCCTTTTCTCTCTCTCTCTCTCTCTCTCTCTCTTTTCTGGGCAATATTCTTTTTCCTTTGCCTTCTCATGTTTGAAGCCATACCTTCCCTATCTTCCCACTGGACGTAACTTTACTCATTCCAACATAGTTGACAACATTGCAGAGATCGTGTGTCTGTGTACTATTATTAACCATATGCTCTCCAAATTGTGCTGAAGAGCGGTTTGGCCTTCCTTCTACATGTTTAGTTTAAAACCCAAACAAACACATCCTTGGAATCTATCATTTTTAGAAAGAGAGCCACTAGTCACTACTATGTCCAGGTAGAAGCGAATCAGAATATTGATCTATTAATTCTTTGTGCTTTGACTACAAGTAACACAAGCCAGTGATGAAATATTGCTTCGATAGCATATGCTAGAATCTCTGTGTGGGCAAGGTAGCCCATATCTTGGGTCTGGGCCGAACGGGACTTAAACCTCAGAATGATAACGATCTGCCACTTTCCTAAAAATCTTGAGAAAGAGTATGCCTTATTTTCACAGATGAATTACTTTATAGCATTTTAGTGAAGAAAGGAAGATATATTATTTAGCAGCTCTTGAAATCATAGTAAATGGGCTTAAATTTATTAATTGATTTTATCCATTTTACTTTGAAAAAGTAAATAAAGTAACATAGAATAAATGAGCCGTATAGTTCCAGCCTGCTGAATATTTTAAGCCAAACTGGAAATTAATGAGGTGATTAAGGAAAAAATGGCAAAAGGAGGAAAGAGAGGCTTTAAATACTTAATCTGGATGAACACAATTGTAAACACTTTTTTTATTCTATTGAATGAAAATAAGAGTATTTTGTTCTGATGGACACTCCTCCCCCTGAGCCTTGCCACCTGGTAGGGGCTCTTTGAGTGACAGCCTCGGTCCCTAGAGTGGACCTTTCTCTGCCACCTTTCTCAGCGGGCCTCCGCCCACCAGTGGGCCTGCAGGATTTCCTCCTGCTGGGGAGGCCACACACACAGTTTCCCTCCCTTATCCCACTGCGGCCATGCTGTGCTGGCGGGCAGGAAAATAAGCTAGAATAGCAGAGAAACATCTCATGTGAAGTCCTAGGCCGCAATTGAAGTGGCAGAGACGTCATTGTCAATCAATACCGTATTCTCTTCTTGTAGGAAGCCTAACACAGTGAACTTGGGTAATCTTCCCCACGCTGATACAAGTCAATTAGGTCCAGAGATTTAAATCTACGCAGTTTGTAAAGGGTCCCAAGAATCGGCAGAAGGCTCGCATAGTTACCTGTCCCTTCACATTCAAAAGGATTGTCACATTCCAAAGCTCCCCTATGGACAAATGATAATGCATATTGGAAAGATGATGGCAGCTGCATTTCTTTTAAAAAATTAGTATTGTGACTTCAAACGTCAGTCACCAATTCTGTCTTTAAAAATGCAGCTGAAGGGAGAATAAGTGCAAGTTTCTGCCTAAACGTAGTGCTGTCCGCGTGTTTCATTAGGACTCATCCTAGCCTTTCCGCATGCTGCAAGTCTCTCCACAAAATAAAACATTTGCCAGCTAATGTGGACCCGATTTGCTGCTCCAGTCAGAAGGTCAAACATACTGAACTTGCTGCCGGAGCCAAGTTCAGAGGAAATATGAAAAACACAGAAAGCAAAACCTTAGGGTGAGCTATAAATACTCATAAATACACTAAAATTTATAGTTCATTATGCTCCTGTTTTGTCCTTTCTGCCAAAGTCAAAAAACACACTCACCTCCGTTTTAAAAGAAATGTACTGTACATTAGCAAGCAAGCCGCACAGTGGTCCCAGACCCTGCCAGTTCTCCGCAGGTGAAATAGGTACTGATTGCAGCTTTGGCTAGGTACATCCCACCCGGTTTTACATATGAACGCTGAATTTTGAATGCAGGGTGTGTGTGTGTGTGTGTGTGTGTGTGTGTGTGTGTACTTTTAAGTCACTCTTCAAAAAGACTATTGCCAGAAGCTATCTCACCATTTGAATAAATGATAGAGAAATTGTCAATAAGACTGCCCCATTTTCTAACCTGATAAACTATGTAAAAATATCCACTAAAAGGGAGTAGAGCGTTTATGGCAATGGTACGAGGCAAAGACACTTTATACAGCTCTGGAATCATCAGGTGAAAGCAATTTTTGAAAAGTCCTAACCTAAACCTTTGACTTTTCGCATGGTATTTTAATGTTAACTTCAGTTATCAACTGCTATTTCTTTCAGTACAGAGCTATGTCATACATTTATTTTTAGTTCAATGTCATTTAGGGTAGGCGCTATCTCTATAAAAATAAGCCTTTTATAGGAAATTGGACATGTTTTCATTGCATAGCGTGTTGAGGACACATAATAGGCATATCGTAGAGAGCTTTGGTCCTCAATGTGTAGTCCAGAGACCAGCAATATTGGCTCCTCCTGTGAGCTTGCTAAAAATGCAGAATTTCAAGACCCTGTCCAGAACCACGGAATCAGAATTTGAATTTTAACATGGTTCCTCTGTGATTCTGTGGCAACTAAAGTTTGAGAGACATGGATATCCAACAATAGCCTGATTATCGAGAATAAAAAATATACCAATATTTTCTTAGCAAAAAATAGAACTACACTTTAAGTCCAGCTGGTCACATTGGAGCACTTTCATTTCTAACCACAGAGGAAGAAGTTTCATATTATTTTGAGATTTTGCAGGACAATGATCAAAATGCTTTTTAAATATCCCCCAGGATGGAATCCTCCTTCCAAAATATAATGTGTATATTTTCAAGAAAGGTGAGTTTTGTCTTAACAACTATGTAAATTAAATTTAGACACAAATAATCAGGTTCTTGATAAGTCCCACTGACTAGAAAATTTGTAGATTTCCTCTCCGGTGATATTAATTTCATCAGTTTATCAGTTTTGTTTTGCTTCCAGCTTGGTTTCTTTATACGTTAAATATAGCCACATTAAAAAAAAACACTCTTCTACAATAAAATATTTTATTTCACTTCTTAAAGAACTGTGGCCCATAGATGTGAAGGATCTGTCTTTCTTCAACAGAAGTTGCCTCTTTAGGTCAGGTCATAAATCCACTGCCATGATAATGTGGAGGACTGGCTAGGAGGCTCCCTGAGTTTATACCTGGCCTCATGCAACAAAGATCATTAATCTCCAGGCCTCCCAATCTGGTTCTTCTGAAGAGCTCTAAACACACCTACTGTGTTAGCCTTTCCGGAGATATTTTAAAAGAACTAATATCTATAGTGTTCTAGCCAGATCAGATAGAGCCAGATCTAAACTGTATCTACCATCTAGAGTTTGCTCTCCCGCTACCCATGAATATCCCACTTCAAAGCTCCAGTGTCTCCTTCAAAAACCCTAATTTTAAAAGCACAGACTATCAGTTTATGAATATATCACACAACCTATTTATCTATCGAAGCTATTTAATCTTTTGGGGAGTGCATTTTCTACACTACTTTGGAAATCTGACAAATCTGAGAGTTTTTTTTTAGATAGATGCACATTGTACGTTTATCCTGAAAACTGTGTATACAGTTTCAAGGATTTCACTGGCCTCCAAATGTCTACTCCAAAGACTCCAGTTAAAGAAACCTAGCTGCTTATGGCCCATGCAATTCTATGCAAAGCCCTAATACGCACTGAAATAGATATTTAACTTGCAAAATACCTCTAGCGGGCATATATGCCTGTTTCTCTTTTACTAAGTGTGCTTATCTTCAGAGTGGTTCCGGTGTTTTGTTTTGTTTTGGTTTCATTTAGTTTGGTTTGGTATGGAGAGGTTTTTCAGAGAGTATGTACTTAAATGTTAGGAATGGTTTAGGCTTGGAAATTAAACATTCCAGGAGGGATTATGGATTATTTCATTAAAACTTTCCTCCCAAATATTAATTAGAAACACATGAGCTACTTTCTTTTGTTTTCTCAGATTTCAGGTTGGGGATATTAACTGTAAAATTTTTGATATCTTTGTATAAATAGTAACTGAATAAAATAAGTCTATTAATAGCAGCGTAAAAGGGGGGCGAGAACCCCAACAACCTAAGAGTATACTGGATTGGTTTTCTTAAAAGGTGTAATCGAAGCATTCTGTTCATACGTTGATTACTACCAACGTGGTGGGAGAACGAAGTAGGCTAAATTTATGGCAACCTCTCTTATGAGCATTTTGTTCTAGATCCATTTTTAAATTAACATTGATTTTATTTGTGTTAGCACATATAAGTGTCCTTTGAAAAATCAGAATTTTGAGTGTCATGAAAACTGAGCATGTCATATGAAATAGCAATCTTTGGTGGGTAAAATATATCACTTGTAGTATGAAGTCCATTCTGGCCTAAATTTTCACCATGTTTCCTCTGGCTATACCTCAGCTTGAAATGAATCATGAATATAAGGCAATTTTACACCACTGAACTCATTAAATCCAAGGCAAAATGTATGAAGCCCATTTCAGGAAGGAGTTTCTGATATGTTTTAATGAATGGACAAGTAGTATGGGTTTGAGAAGAGCACTCTATAAAGGACTTGTAATAAAAATACATTTTTAAACAACTGTTTATTCCATTTTCCCAGAACTTTTAAGATTACATTTTATTATATTCAACTTTGCAATGAAGCTGGCAAAAGAGCTATTTCAATCTTAGCTTCATTATTAGAAGCACTATTAACAGAACCATGGCAGTGATAATTCTGACCAACTTTTAGGCTTCAACTCACACAATTGAAGATTCAAGACATCATCATTAACAAACAAAAATACAACTGACAATCAGAATAATGAAGGAAACTTAAAACTTTGAAGAGGGGCCCCTGCATGGCTCAGTTGGCTATGCATCTGACTCTTGATTTTGGCTCAGGTCATGATCTCCGAGTCTTGGGATCGAGCCCTGAGTTGAATTCTGCACGCAACAGGGAGTCTGCTAGAGATTTTCTCTCTCTCCCTCTGCCCCTCTACCCCCACTTGTGTGCTCTCTCTGTCTCTCAAATAAATAAATAAATCTTAAAAAAAAAAAAAAAACTTCAAGGGGCACCTGGGTGGCTCAGTCAATTAAGCGGCTGCCTTTGGCTCAGGTCATGAACTCAGGGTCCTGGGATCAAGTCCCACGTTGGGCTCTCTGCCCAGTGGGAAGTCCACTTCTCCTCTCATGCTCTGTGCTCTCCCTCTCTCTCTCCTTCAAATAAATAAATAAAATCTTAAAAAAAAACTTTGAAGATCAAACTGTGTTAGGTTTTTGAAGAATTACTTGGTAGAATAGAGATTCCATCTGTGTGGCTCTGGAGAGAAGAGCAAGAACCAGTAGGTAGAAATGTTTACTGTATTGTAAAAAGGGAATGGATCACTTCATGGAGATTAATTTTCAATCAATAAATTTAGACAAGACAAAGTTAGGACAATGAACTGAATAAGAAACTACCAATCCCCACATGTCATTTTATATCAGGTTTTGTTGGTCAAACACAATTTTTCTCTTTGTATTTATTAAGCAATAATTTAGTAGGCTCCCTATTTATTTTGTCTATAACACTACTAATTAGGTAATACCAAGTTCCTTATCTGTTATTCTACATCTCTGTGGTTTATATTGTCTTGTAGGCACCTTTTCTTTAATGCTTGAAAGCCATAATCTGGCCTCTCTCACTCAGTGATCCCACTATTTCCACAGAAGCCAAAGAACCTCATTCCATTGTGATGCCTTCTGCTGTTATCCCCTGCCTATAGAAGAGAGCCACCACTTATCTTTGCAAGGATGCTGGGAGAATTCACTGAGCCTCATCTGAGAAATGCTTGAGGAGCGATCCGAGTGGGTTACAGATCACAGATTCACTCCAGTACCCCTTTTTTTCTGAGCCTACAGCATGCCAAAAATATGCCAGAATTATACCTTCACTGATTTTAGACCACTGTTAAATGCAGGCTTTAATTAAGCTACGTAAAAGACTGTTAATGTCAATGCCAGATGCCCAGTTGAATTCAACATAATAAATTCTTCTCACTCCAATCTAATATTTATTTCTTTTTATTTATCTCCTTTTCTTGCATACTTAAGATTAACTTATCTTCAGGTACTCCAGACTTATGCTGATTCTTATTTCAAGATCTTGCAACATATTAATATGCAGGCTACCTCATTGTGGATCAGGCTTCTTTTCTCTCTGTCTGGATATGTTTGGATCTAATTTCCATTATGATCAGGGAAGTGTGGTGTTAGAATTTTTATAAAGAACCAACATTCACTTATGAAGCATCTCTCCCACATGAAAATGTTATGATTTATATACAGATAAAGATCAATTTCCCAAGATTGGAGAAAGAGCTCTTCTTCCATCAATAAAGAGAATTTCGAAATTCAAATTCTTGTCTTAAACATCATACTGGAAGTGCTGGCTAATGCAATAAGATAAGAAAGGAAATAAAAGTATACATATTTGGAGGGAAGAAGTAAAAATGTTTTTGTTCAAGATGACATGATTATGCATGTAGGAAATATGAAAGAGTTGACTTTAAAAATCTCCTGGAACTATTAAGTGATTATAGCAAGGTTGAAGGATGAAAGTTAATAAATGCAAAAGACAGAACATATTCTTGGCCAATGGAAAAGAGAGAACTACAGAGAAAGGAATATATTTTCCTGCACCAGAAGCTTTAGCTAAAGTCCTTTTATATCTCATTAGTTCAGACTCAATCAAGTACACATTCTCAATTATCCATGGGATTTACCAATAGGCTCATTGTATGCTACTTTAATGGCTACAATAACAAATTACAATGAAGTTGGTGACATAAAACCATATACATTTATCCATCCTAACAATTCTGAAGGCCATAAGTCTGAAATTGATTTCATTAGACCAAAATGAAGGTGTTAGGAGACCTGGGCTCCCTCCAGAGGCTCTGGGAGAATCTGTTCTTCTGCCTTTTTCAACTTCTAGAGTTGCATTCCTTGTATTGGCTCTTGATCCCTTCCTCCATCTTCGAAGCCAGAAGCAGAGCACCTTGCTTCATTACCTTCCTCTCTTCTGTCTATACTCAAGTCTCCCTCTGCCTCCTTCTTGTAAGGACACTTGTGACAACATTTAAGACCCACATAATTTCCCCATGTCAAAATCCTTAATTTAATCACATCTGTAAAGTTCTTTTTGCCATATAATGTAACACTCTCAGGTTCCATGTATTGGATATCTAATTAATTAGATATCTGGATATCTTTGGGGGCCATTACTAAGCCTATCATAGTTATTAACCATAATCTGGGTACTTTAGGCAGAGCCAAAAGGAGAATGAATATAAAGAATGCATACAACCAACGTTCAGTAAAATTTAGAAACAATTCAAAGAGTTGTTTTGGCTGACAGTCATGCATTTCAAAGTTAGAGAGCCTAATCACAAATAACAATAATAATAGTGATGGTAATAATAACTTATGTAACTCTTGTGTGGTATAGAGAAAGAAATGCTAAAGGAACAAATTGCCCGATGGCCATGAAGATACAGAGAAGTGTCGTCTTCATGATTTCAGATCAGCAATAAAAATAGAAAAACTTAACCAGAATACATGATTATTCATACAAATCTTGTGTTTGTTGATGTATTTTCATTGATCCAAATTACAAAGTTTTTCTGTGGCTTCACCAGATACAAAATATTAAAAATGTTTCTCTCCTGTTGCATACATCATAAACAAAACTAGAAATTACTATATTTCTTCAGTCAAAAGAATGGAGGATTTTAGGTAATTGTGTTGATAATCTGAGAAAACAAAACAACCAAAAAAGTTTAAATGATTGAAACTTTTCAAGAAAACATGTTTTTTTTCAAGGCAAATAGATAGCTGACTTAATTCTCTGATTCATTTAACTAGTAAAGAACTGGTTGCAAACTAAGATGTTTTCCAATTAAATGGTTCAATTAGTGGAGACCTAGAATTGTAATATTCAGAAGCTTACAGAACTCTTCTGTAGTAATCTATTTAATTCTCCTGTAAAATTCTTGACCCAATAAACATTCTTAACAATAATACTGAAATTATTTCCCTGATTATGATCAAGAAGCTTTTTCTCCATTTAACATGCAGCAATATTTGGCATAGCAAACATCAGCCAACTCTTTACTAACTTGTCATTTTTGATAATTGTATACCTGATGAATTAAAACACAGCATTTTCCAAAGATTTCTGGACAGTTAAATGTCTTGAGTTAGTTATCTTGTACATTAGTATGAAGGTTTTTTTTCCCCTTCTCTCACATTAACAACTAATATTTAATATATTGAATTATTGCTTTTCTGAGACTTTAAGGGTACTATTAAAATCTGTAGCATTATAATACCATCAGTTCTCTCATTTGTTTTATTTACCTGCCTTGTTGCGATACTAGATATGCCTTGGAGTTATATTCTTGTTTATTGCTTGTTTTAATTTGTCTGTTACCTTTAGAAATATAATTTGTCATATTGCTGATACAGTTTTTTGGACTGATGATATTTAACTCTGCTTCTTTATTATTAATATTTCTTATGTAGTTACTCTAGGGGAATTCTTGGCCAATATATTTTAAATTCACCACAATTTTTCTAATACCTATGCACAGAAAACAAATAAGCATGGATACCTAAAAAAAGAGGGAGGGATAGAGATGGGAGTGGTCTAGAAGTTAGTCTTTTCTGGAAGTACGTCATTTTAAAAATAGAAATATGATGTATTTCACATAAATTATAATAATAAAAAATAGAAAACTATTCCTAAATTTTGTAAACAAACTGAAAAAAAGATAATCTAACTATACATAAGTGGTTGCACAACGTCCACAGGGAAATTTTTTTTTCAAACAACTTTTAAACAAAATTATTTGACCATACAGACACACGTCACGTCACAGAGATTGAGTTTTTTACAAATAGAAGGTTTGTGGCAACCCTTCATCAAGGAAGTCTATCACCATCATATTTCCAACAGCATTTGCTCACTTCACGTCTCTGTGTCATATTTTGGTAATCCTCCTAATATTTTAAACTTTTTCATTGCTATTATATTTGTTATAGTGATCTGTGATCAGTGATATTTGATATTAGTATTGTAACTGTTTTGTGCACCACAAGTCAAGCCCGTATATCATGATTAACTCCAAAGAAAAACGTTGTGTGTGTTCTGATTGCTCCACCAACTAGCTGTTCCCCTGTCTCTCTCCCTTTCCTTGGATTTCCCTATTCCCCAAGACACAACAGAATTAAAGTCAGACCAATTAATAACTCTACAATGGCTACTAATATTCAAGTGAAAGGAACACACATAGGTCTCTCACTTTAAATCAAAACTTAGAGGGGTGCCTGGGTGGTTCGGTCGGTTAAGTGTCTGCCTTCGGCTCAGATCATGATCCCAGGGTCCTGGGATCAAGCCTGCGTGGGCTCCCTGCTCAGTGGGAAGTCTGCTTCTCCCCCTCCCTCTGCCTCTGTTCCCAATTTGTGCCCCCCTCTCAAATAAATACATAAAATCTTTAAGAAAAATAAATTTAAAAATTAAAAAAAATAAATCAAAACCTGGAAATGATTAAGCCTACTGATGAAGGCATGCTGAAAGCCAAGATAAGCAGAAAGCTAGGCCACTTGATTCACACAGTTGATCAAGCCATGAATGCAAAGAAAAAGTTCTTGAAGGAAATTTAAAGTTGAACTTGAACCTAGTCAAATTTCTTTTTTTTTTTTTTAAGATTTTATTTATTTATCTGACAGAGATAGAGACAGCCAGCGAGAGAGGGAACAGAAGCAGGGGGAGTGGGAGAGGAAGAAGCAGGCTCATAGCGGAAGAGCCTGATGTGGGGCTCGATCCCATAACGCCGGGATCACGCCCTGAGCCGAAGGCAGACGCTTAACCGCTATGCCACCCAGGCGCCCCTCTAGTCAAATTTCTAAATGTGACTCTAACTTTATAGCAAATATGGGAGAATTAACCAAATCCAGAATGTGGGAAATTCTTCAGGCAAATATCCAGGATTTTAAATCAATAAATGTTAATTTAAAAAAAGAAGAAAAGGAAGAAGAAAAGGATGAGTCATTATATATTTTAAATGATTTTAGAGGTTTAATTGACCAAGTATAACATATAAACTTTATTTATATCCTTATTCAAAAGCTGTTTGAAAAAGAATAGAGCTCATTTAAAAAGTGGAGACATTAGATGATATTAAGGAATTATATTTTTTAATTTTGTTTGGTTTAAATAAGCTGCAATTGTTAGGGATACGTATTGAAGGATTTGTGCTGAAATACAAGCTTTTGGAATTAGCTTTAAAATACTGCAACAAAAATATTGGAGCATTATTTGTTAATATACATCCTGGAGTATTTGTGGTTACTAGTGAACATACCAGTGAGTCAGTTCTTATCATTTTGCCCCAAAATATATAATTATTTTTGTTTTTGTCTTAACAATACTGGGAATTGATAAGGTTTTTTTTTTCTTTCTTTTTATCATTCACGGCTATATTTATTATTCTGTTATGTTATGTAATATATAGAGATCACTAAGATAAAGCACATGTAGTATCAGTTCTGCCAAAATATTATTAAACAAACCTTTAAAACTCAGAGCATGTTGCTTTAAACAAATGGGTTAATAAATTGAAATATCAATTTTGGCCGACGTGTGTTTTTTTTTTTTCTCTCTCTCTCCACAGATAATTGTGGGGAGTTCATAATTAATGGAGTTCTTACTTAAATATTAGTAATTTATCATAAATTCAATTGAGAAATGGGAAGAGAAATTTTGTGATATATGAATAACAGTGGCCCTTTATTATCATTATTTATTTTTAAAAATAATGCAGTCTCCCTCAAATTAATATATGCTTTCATTTCATCCCTTTACCTTGAGAGTGAAATAGTAGAGAAGTGTTAAACATTAAAAAAATATTTCAAGACCATGCCAATTTTTTTGGAATTTATATGGCACGTATAAATAGAGCTATATGCACAAATAATACTGTTAATCACACACTTCTACTCTTGAAATTGTGTCCATATATAAGTAATCAGTAATTCATTAGTAATAATGACGATTTTCTAAAATCAGACAATAATATGTTTTAAACATCTTTGATGGGTTTTCCTTATGTTTTCTTCCATTGGCATACTCAACCAAATTTGGCATGATCGCTTAGGATAACCCCTTTAGATACAAATGATATGAAGACAGTAATGATTCAGATCCTTTTATAACTATGGACTTTGAGATACATAATTGTTCTCTCTTCACACTTTATTTGACATTGTAAACACTATTTCTGTTATAAATCAGTGTCTCAGCTGCACGTTGCAACCTGGAGTAGACCATTGAGCCGCCCTCTTAAATATTATGACATGGAGAAAATCACGTTGTGCTTTAACCTATCAACAAAGGAGCAAAGCAATTACAGAGCTAAACAGAGTCCAGGAAGACCCAATAAAGAAAAATCCAAGAAAATTTGGTGAAAATTCTTAAGGGGCCTTCCAATGTTTAATTTAGGCCTGAGGCATGATTAATATTCTGATTCTAATTCAAAAGACTGAACCACAAAGGTACATCTTTTGGGTATTTTTAATAAGCATAGTACAACGCTCTGTGAATTAACAGCTGGTCTGACTGGTATTTTACTTCTTCTTTGCTTACTCAAGTGAAGCAGTTAATATTAGTATAATCATCAAACTAACACTAGTCCAGCAGAGGGACAGATTTTTTTTTTCCTAGTGTTGTGATGTAGAATACAAATTTTGAAATACACACACATACACACACAAATCCATGGCTGTATTAATATTAATCAAAACATTGGTTTAGATCCAACGCACAATAGAAGTGGGCTTTTTCAAGAAAAATACAAAAAAATTAAAGCTCTCTTCTATTGGAAAAAACAAAATGGCATATTTATATATTTCACACTTTGAAAGGGTAAGTAAAGTATCAAATACTAAAATAATGAAATGAAACTGAATAGATGCTTATGGGAAATATTGAGAATATTATAATGAAAAAGTGATAAACATCATTTGTCAATATTATGGCTAAAAACAGCTAATAATTTTAAAATGGGAAATTCTTCTTCGTAAAACTGTATGAACAACTATAATATATTTTATGTATACCCAAAAGAAAGATCACATTTTCTTAGTCAATGAAGAACTAAAATGTATTTAGATCATGCAGCATTAATTTTCATAATTTAGATTGTTTGCAAACAAGATTCCAATCCTTTTTATTATCTGATGTTTTGATGTGCTCATTCAGATTCAGATTAATCATTATTTGTTAATATTTGTTGAAAAGAAAAATTATAATTTCTTTGATTTTAATTTTTAATACATTTGCAGAGGAGGCATATTTGAAACAAAATTTGCAACATAATATTTCTTATTGTCTTATGCAGGCAATATTTAATTTTCATGACAAATTTCTTACAGAAAAACTCACTTTTAGCATTATTTGTAAGTCTAGCCTTTTTAACCATTGTAGTCAAATATGATCATTCTCCAATTTACTAAATGAAACTACAGTTTATACATATTTTAAAGCTTTCATTAATGACATTTAATTAGATTATAAAATCATTACAATTTGGTGTTTGCCCTTGCATTTATGGTAAAAGGCAATATTTTTAATATTAGCATTTCATTTTAATAGTATAATATTAATATTATGAAAGACTAAGTAGAATATTACTACTGTGTTTCTAGTTAAAATCATGACTACAAAAGTATTAATACCATAATACTCAAAGATATATATTAAAATGCCATTTTTTGAAATTCTATAATTAGCTGTTTTTAAAAAATTCAAAAGATAGCAGCATTAAGTAAGACAATGTTTAAAAACTGACCCATTTAATCACATTACTAGAGAGTATGCAACTTTCTATTTAGCGAATGAGAGGTATGAAATGTGTCTAAATATTATGCATAGTCAGAAATGTTTTTAATGTTCTCAAAGTTTCGACTTTGAAGCATCCATAGCTCTATTACTCTGATGACAGTTGCCATGCTCTCCAAATGTTATTTCTATGAGAAGAAAACATCCATGCTTCCTCTTCTCCAATAACAAAAGGAAACAAACACAAAGCAATATTCATGTTGGTTTCAGCTCCATAATCATAACGTTAATGGAACATCAGGTGTCACACACAAAAGTACTAGGCAGGTAGGAACCGTGACACACGGTGAGTCTGTCCTCAATAAAGGCATTAAGATTCAATTTTTAAAAACTCAACGCAACCAAAGAAATATACACCTGCAGCAGGATTCAGCTCCAGAGTCATCGATTTGTGATTCTGGCTAGTAAACAATCCATGTCAAAAGCTACCCAGGTTGGTAACCCTTGCCTGTCAAACAGTAGCTGTTGGATTTGACTGATAAAGCAGTGAATTAAATTACCAACTACTACAAAGGACATTTGTGACTGGCTGTTGAGGAAGTCCTGACATCAAATGTGGCTTTACTGAAAATAGATAATTTGTTTATGGGAGACAGGCAGAAGAAAGATTGATTATGAAGTTTAGAAAAAGAGAAAAATAGAGAAGAGAGAATAATAAAAACTAAATTGAGTTTCACTTTCCCTCAAAAATTCTCCAACCAGAACTGTAACACAAGTGTTTTGACTTCTTGCGATTATGAGAAAAGTCTAGTGTACCAAAGAAATGCAGATTCTAGTGCTACTTCAGTGAATGCCTTAGAAATTCCTCATAATTTTTAGAACTCCGTTTCCCTAGCTATAAAACACCATGGTTGTATTAGAGCCATAAAATTTCTATTGTCTTTTCCAGCCCTAACTCCTATAAAGCTATTTTCTGGCATAATATGAACTGTTGAAATGGAAGCTAAAATCTTCCTACAAAAATATTTAAGAAAAATTTTCAGCATTAAAAAGAAAGGAAGGGGGTGGGTGGGTACAAGGGACCAGAAGGATCTATCTTCTTATATGATTCTGGCTTCTAACAAGTTTCTAGAAAGGATTTCAGACTTGGAAAATTATTTGTAGTTTGCAGATTAGAACATTTATATATTATCAGTTATTTTAACATTAAGTATTCAGACAGTAGTTTATTGCACACTTATATACAAATTTTATCTAATCTTCGGAGTGAATTTTTGTTCCAAAAATATAATCTCCTATTTTACTAGTAAGAACAGAGAATTTCGTTAAAGGAAATTTACAGGGAAGTTCACGATGGTACATTTCTTCTAAACCATAGATCATATTTCTATTAGCAGAAACAGCTGAAAAAGACTCATAGAATTTTAGATATGAAAGTGTTTTCAAAGATCATATTCAAGATTTAGTGTGCCATTCTTATAAAACTGCTTTCTTATTTTAATACAGGATCCTCTATAGGCCACAAGTATGCATATTAACTGAAACCAAACTAGTAGTACATTTAGAATATACTAAGATGAGCAGTAAACAAAAAGAATAAACCGTCACTTAATTGTATTACATTGACTCCTTCTTTATATAGTAATCAGCTTTCTCTCCATTCTAACTGAATATTTTAGCTACTGTTTGAATTTTTAAGTATATTTATTTATTAAATAAATTTAAATTCAGTAAACTTCTATGTCAGAATAATTGTGAACTACGCAATGTCTTAAAAAAAAAGAAAGATACTAAATTGAAACAAATTCTATTGCCTTCCACAATTTATTAGTTAATGGAAAGCATAGTTGTGAAAACAAACAAACAAAGAAACCTATTTAACTTACTGCTATTAATTAAAGAACATGGATTCACATACACATGAGATGTTTCTCAGGCTAAAGCTAAAGGCTATTTGCCAACTTTGGTGTTATGTAAAGAAGTGGCCCCACAGTTGGTTTGGGAAGTAACTGAATTAGGCATTAAGAATTCCAGAAGGAAGGACTGGTAATTCTAATTATAGGAGTTCAAAATCACTGGTGAATACATGCTGAAGAAGAGACTGTATTTTCTGTAATGCATTGACTGTTCTTAAATTCTATTTTAACATATCAATAGGGATTATTGATGAGGAATGTGCTCAATTTGAGGACAATAGCTAGAGACACCAAAAATGTGTGCAGAAATGACAGCGTTGGCAAGTGTTGGAGGAAGGATGGTGGATAGAGCAACTGAAAGATCAAGTGGAGTTTAGAATTATGGGTCCATAAACTTTTAATCCTTGGCAGAGGTGGTGAGATTGAAAATGCTAAAATCCAAATAAATGTCATGCATGTATTTTGACTTCTAAACTTCGAACTAGTCTATTGTTCTTGTTGCTGTCATAAATCTACCATCCTCCTCTTTTTAAAAAGATTTTATTTATTTATTTGTTTGTTTATTTTTGGGAGAGAGAGAATGAAAGAGAGAGCAGAGGGAGGAGCAGAGGGAGAGGGACAAGCAGGCTCCATGCTGAGCATGGAGCCTGACCCCAGCTCTTGATCCCAGGGACCTGAGACCATGACCTGAGCTGAAATCAAGAGTTGGATGCTCAGCTGACCAAGCCACCCAGACACACCTCCACCATCCTCCTCTTAATTACTTTCCATCAAAATCTTCATTGCTTTGACACAGCATCATTAAGCTTGAACTTCCTCACTCTGTTCCAAACAGAGTCAGTCCTCTTAAGGAGAGTCCTGGAGCTCTCTGTTCTTACATCTTGCCTCTTCCGCTGGCCAGTTCCTCTGAATCATTGCTCTAGAGCTGGGGTGGGAACAGCAGCCTGCTTCTCTCAGAGTGAGAATCCTGCTCTATCAGTGGGGCACTGACTGTGGGTGATAGCCTCTGGTTTGAGCTTACCCTTCTCAGTGTGAAAACCACTGGCCTATGATTGAGCTGTGCTGATGACAACAAGGACTCAGTTTTCTCAGCCTGTCACACCTGGAGTAGAGCTTCTGCCCTCCAAGTGGGGGCTGATTGGACAAAGGTTGCCCCCAACCTCTCTGCAGATTTTGCCTAGAATAGAGATTCTGCAACATCAAGATTGAGAAGGTGGTTAGAAATGCTCGTAGCCTGGCACTCCTGGGAGAAACCTAAGACCTAGACTGAATGCTGAGGGAGAGGGAGCTTCATCTTTGCTGCATCCTCCTGGAGT
Source organism: Ursus maritimus (assembly GCF_017311325.1). Classification (NCBI taxonomy): domain Eukaryota; kingdom Metazoa; phylum Chordata; class Mammalia; order Carnivora; family Ursidae; genus Ursus; species Ursus maritimus. The sequence continues at coordinate 72,828,689 of NW_024423343.1, read as the reverse complement.
AGAGTTTCCATCTTGCTAAACTGGTGGGGAGGATTGTAATATGGACATTGCTGAAACGTATAACAAATTGCATGTACATGAAGTTTAAGTTACAATTCTGGAAGGTCATCAGTCTTTTAAGGCATATCTGTATACTTCCTAGGAATACATGAACCCTAAAATAATCCATGATTCAAATACAATTTAGAAAGATTAAGAATACAGAAGACAGGCAGACACAGTTTCAAAATTTCCCTCGGCTTCACATGCACATTTTAATACCAAAAATCTCCTTTAATGTAACAGTAAACAAAACATTTTATTACATAACATTAAGCATTTCTTGAGAAATTAAAATTTACATCATTATTGGAAGGAAATATGGTGGCTGTAAATACCACATCAAAAACCGTTGACTTGAGTCGAAATTCTGGGTCAGAAAGTGTGACTGTGAGTAAACTTTTAACATATGGGAGCCTCTCTTCTCTCATCTGGGTTATGTGATTAATAACTCAACTGATTACTTTGGTACGTGAATGGAATAGGTGAGATAATCCCCAACAATTTTGTAATGCAATGACTGGCACATATAGAACACTTAACGCATGTTAACTAATATTAATGTTGTCACTGGTGATGTGAACATGTAATGTGAAGATAATCTTCCAAAGATGCTGAGTTTCCATAATTCCAGTGTTCTTTTTTAGTCATTGCTTTTTGCTATTACTTTTACATTTATGTAACAAAGGAATACTATTTTTATTCTGGACCCTCATGTTTGATATTGCACACATTCTTTTCCTTACATTATTCTAGAACAAGAGAACTCTGATGATGCACTGCCCATACAAAGCTTCCCTTGTGTAATATTAAGATAGATCATTTGCCAAAATAATAACCTCACTAAGAGGCCAAAAGCATGGGGCAACAAAAAAGTCTTTATGTAATGATTGGTTCACAGGCATCGTGGGCCTTGGGGCATGAATCAAATTTCCTCATTGGATTAATTCTGTACATCTCTCACGCATATCCACGTCCCTCACAAACCAACTTTCCTAGTTTCTAGAATTCATTAGGGATCTTAGCTTCTCATCAAAGTAACTACAACTCTAACTTGCCGCCAGTTTGTTTTTGACACAGAGCAAAAAAGAGCTGAACATTTAAGTCCTTAGTTAACAGTAAACACATTGGTAATAAAAGATAAAAGAAAAATGGAACAGAAAAATTGGATATCCGCTAGCTCTTTTGGTTGACTAAAATTGCTCAAGTGGTAAATTTAAGCAATTAAACCTCTAAATAGAAGAATAATTACAGTTAAAAAAAAAACTTGCAAAAGTAGAAAAAGAAAACCTGGAAATTGTTCCATCAAAGCTTAATCATAAAGCTTTAATTATATTCAGAACTCGAGGTTAGAAAGTTGAAGAATGCCTCCTTTTTAACATTAGTTTGAGCTTTTAAATCTTCAATCGAGCTCAGCAGTTTTAGCAAAGCCCTAGTAGATCCTAAAGTCACTTACAGCTTTTTTCTCTTCATATTCTCTTTTGTCATCACTTTGCCCTTATTGACTCTCTTGTGTCCATAAATAATAGACAGAAATAGGAGTAGTGGTGATTATTGATAACCAGGGAGTATTCAAAGCCAATATCCATAACTTAGTATACAGCTTCCCAACTTCAAAGGAATATCATAGCCATAAACAGAGAAATAAAGAACTATATATATCGTGTAACTCCTTGTGCCTTAAATCAGAGAAAAAGTGTGTTGGGCACCTGGGTGGCTCAGTCGGTTAGGTGTCTGCCTTTGGCTTGGGTCATGATCTCAGGGTCCTGACATCAAGTCCCACTTTAGGCTCCTTGCTTGGTCGGGAGTCTGCTTCTCCTTCTCCCTCTGCCTCTCTGCCCTACTTGTGCTCTCTCTCTTTCTCTCTTTCACTCTATCTCAGATAATAAAATCTTAAAAAAAAGGAAAAGAAGAAAGAAAGAAGAAAGAAAGAAAGAAAGAAAGAAAGAAAGAAAGAAAGAAAGAAAGAAAGAAAGAAAGAAAGAAGAAAGAAAAAAGTGCATCATTTACACTGGAATTCCTAAAAAACTGAATGATACATATCTGTTTTGGTTTTGTTGTTGTTTGTAAGACCATGACTGGAATAACTATTTCATGGCATCCTAGCCACTTTAAATGAATCTGATCCACCCAAATAAACATTTAATGAGAGTGTATAAACATATAGTTGGTGTCTGTCCTTCATTTCTGCAATTTACTGAGAACAGCTCTGCTTACACCATTGCAAAGAACTCAGTTTCCTTTCTTTTCTTGAATAACACTCCATTGTCTTTCAAGATTTTGCTCAGGTGTCCCCTCTTAACCTATTCACAAATACATGTATAACTTCAAATGGTGGTTTAGATGCCTCTCGTGGGAGACCAAAAACAGCTCAAGGGTAAAGACTATGTCACACCAGTCTTTGGGTGCACAGCATGGCGCACCTAGTAAATGCCTACTAAACACACGCTGATGAATGAAACAATGAACGCATGCATGCGTGTCTCTAAGTTTTCACTTCACCGCTCAGGTGACCTCACCCCACACTCTGTTTTGTGTAAGACCTACCTGGACCTATCTTGACATTTTCAAATGCATTTCAGAGAGTTTGTTAAACTTGGGGCATGAACTTTGTGTAGTATAGCAGCAAAACTATGAGTTCAGATTGATGATTTAAGCATTAGGAAATAAGTACAAAATTTTAATGGCATACAACCAGATTTGCATCATGGTATCATCACTTGGATAACCGTGTGAAGCACTGATTGGACAGGGAAGAGAATGCTGTCAGGTGATCCATTCAGAGGTTAATTTCAATAGCCAGGAGAGAGATACTTAGTATGTGGGTGACAGTTGGACAGGAAGGTTCAAGCAGATGAACTGTATTAATCTAGAAATCTGGGAATGGCTAGTCCTACAGATAAACATTTGATAATAGGAAGCCTACAAATACTACTTGAAATGAGGGTAGATGAAATTTTCAAAGGAGAAAGTAGATTTTTCTCCAAGAAGTCCACAACATATTTTTTTCTGGATTATATAACTAACAAAACTGAAACTGACTGAAACAAAACTGAAACAGTAGCACAAATAAAAGTTAGTATGGCTATCATTTTTAAAAATAATAAAATCAAACCAATTCATTCCCTTGTGGGATCCACAGCATTTCATTTCATTTTCTGACTTAACTCTATCACTCCTGTTTAAGGCACACGAACATGGTGCATCATTTTGCTTTGCATATCATAAAGCACACAGATATAGCAATCAAAATACTTCCTTCATCTTTGTCTTTAATCCAGAATAATTTTTTATACTCCGTACTTCTTTATTTTATCCAAATTCTGTCTTTTGGGATTGTGTGTAAAAGCTGACAAGGGTCAAACGATGTGTGGGTTGAAAGTAGTTTCATGATTCATGGGAACTATTAAACTATGCAAAATTATCACTCTGGCACAATGAGTTTCTTATGAAAGCCTTCTTAATGCAAAAAGGAAAATAGAGCATTCCATGGATTTTCCATCTCAAAAAAAAATGCTAAGAAGTACATGAAAAATAATCACATAGCAGTTTCCAGATAATGGCTATATAGCTCTGTTATCATGCGAACATTTTTTTCCACCATTCCCTAGATGTAAGTGCTATATATTAACTAGTTCTCCTGTTATTCTGATAATCTACTGACTGGCTCCAACCCTATTCAAATATGATTTTTTTAATGTTTCTGGTCAATTTTGAGTAATTAGAATAATATCTTGGGCATTTGTTCAAGTCTTTGCTGCTTATTAAATTCTTTCATATAGATTTTTCTCATTAAACATACAAACTATAGGCCATCCAGTGGCACGACTTGTTTTAAATCACACTTCCATTACACTTGCATTGTGTTAATTCTTCTGACCATGTGCACATTTGGTCTTTTTACAATTGTTCCTCATTCTATCCAACTATTTATGAATAAGTCTTATAAAATAAATGAATTAATATTTATAAGTACTTGAAACAATATCCAACAGAAAACAAGAACTTATTGATCTGTTACATAAATAAAAATTTAAAAAAATAAGCATCTTCAAGAACGTTTTATGACTCTTCATTTCAGTTGATTCTCACTTTTACTTCTATATACAGGGTCTCAACTTAACTACTAGGCTTATTTTAGCCTCTCGGATTCCCCTCACTATAAACCACCTAAAATATTGCCACTAAATTTAATATGATTAAATTCCAATCACTTAAATCTCTCTCTGTGTAAAATGAGTATTATTTCCTAACTTTTGAAACCCTTATTATGGGTTTCAAACTTGGTCAGCCAGCCCTACCTAATTACCTAGTGCCTCTCCTTGAGCAATGCATTCTGCTCTCTTGACATGGAGTATTCAAGACATGGAGAAAAAGCATGCTATTCTGTCCTTCTTTGTGACAAGTGTGTCAGGTCTAACTCAAATGCCACCTTTTCTATTGAAAACTTACTTGATTATTAAAGTCAGAAAGCAAGGTTTCTTCCCTTCCACTCTGATGGAACTTAGTGCTTGAGATTCAAAAGAAATTCATCACCTAATGCAGGGTATAATAGGTACGTTGGTGTGATCTATCCTGCCTAGCAGAGTAAAAGCTGATTAAAGACTGATTGAAACTTGGCAAGTTGTATATTCACGCTAAGATTTCCTGAATGTCTTGAATTGGCTCACAAGTAGCCTGGGGTAGATTGGTGCTTCTGCTCTGTCCTTTCTATAGCGCTCTAACCATTACTGGACTCTCCCACCTTTCTGGGACAGCTTCAACCTTCTCTCTGGATCTGGAAAGTGGTCTCTGTCCCTTTCTCTGTCTTCTCTCGTCCCTCTTATCTCTCTCTCCTCCCTTGAATTATAAATTCTAAAAGAATGAGTAATGGAAAAAATTCAGGAAGGACCTATGTATTCATTTCCTAAGGACAGAAAAGAAAGCATGGCACTGAAATTCATCAAATGAATAACTTAAAAAACTAAAATTAGGCAAGAAAAGGAAAAGGAAAACAATATTAAAATATTGAAACTACGAAACATTTCCTCAGAATCAAAACTGCATTAAATGCCTATGCATCTGATATCTAACAAATGAGAAATTAGGAGAAATGGAAATAACAATTGACTTTAAATGTTTTCTTTAGACATCTTGACTTTGGTATCTTATTAACTCTTTGATAAGCAAGTCGAAGTCTCAGGAAAGAGACAGTCAGGATAAAAATACCCAAGAAAAATGAGTCTACTTTACACTAACAATTGATGTTATAATTATTAAACTGGACAATGCAGGCAGCAGCCTGGTATCAAATTAGTATCATTACTTTCCATGACTGTATTATCATATCAAGATTATTATCATGTATCATAACAATTAAATACTGTTAAAAATGATTATAAATATAAAGGTGACATGCAGCTAATCAGTTTTAATATCCGTTTATCACAAATTCTCTCATTAAGTGCGAAAACCTCTCATAAGTATTCCAATTTGAAAACTATGTATTGCTATAACTTTAACAGTATGTAATTAGCTAACTGTGGTTGTTCTGTAGCTTTTCCAGTGGCAAAAAAAAAAAAAAAAAAAAAAAAAAGCAAACAAATGAAAAAAAATCCAGGAGTTTCTTTTGACGGATTTGGTTTTGAAACTTCCATTAATTTAATTCCAAGAAACCAGGCAAGGAAAATACTTAGAAATCAGTAAATGTACGTCAAAGGAATGATGGGATGATTAGGAATAAAAAAAAAAATAAGTCTTCTATTTCAAAGCTTTAGTGGTGTCCTATTTGATCAAAAATAAATGTTGCCATGACATGGAACTTACGAACAGACATTCCAAGTCTTTAACCCTTTTGCAATTTATTTTTAATTGAAAACAGTCGCTAAGTATTAAAATATGCCCGAAAGCATTCCTGAGTTTTATGAGGCTAGCCTCAAACACAGCATTTCTTTAGATTTGAGACTTATCTTTAGATAAGCCAACTTATCTCCATTGCCATTTAAAAAGCTTGAACAGAGGTAACAAACACAAATTTACTAAATATTTCAATCTTGTGCTTTGTATAGCACCCATGTAATGTCGAATTTTTAGCTCTATTTGTACAATTGCAAATATCGTACAGTCGAGCGTATTGTTTTCCTGCTTAATTATTTACTGAAACACACAAAACATATGTATGTGTATATTTAGTTTCATGTTGACAAATTATTCAATCTTAAAAATGTTATAAGCATTCTTACAGGTTTCAGAAACATCAAAGACTTTAATCTGACCAGTTATCTTTAAATTTAGGAAAAGAACCACAGAGACTTTTAAAAATTCATCTCTAACAAAACTAGAAATTAGCCAAAGTTACTGAAAATCACATCAGTTATATGGGCTATTTTTACAATTTAAGCTACTGAATGAAAATTGGACTAAATTGGACTGTCAATCATTGTTTTTAATTAGTTTAACAGCATACATTTAGTTAAGAATATTGAACATTCATGATACATCTGACACAAAGATGGAAAAGATTGCTTATTTATCCATAAGGAGGTCACAGAATTTCAGGATAAACAGTTATATTAATAGATGATTAAGATACAGTTTGGTAAGAACTTACATAAAGTCTTGAAGCTATTTATATTAAAAATTCAAGAAGAGAGTGATTAACACTTCTTACAAAGTTAGAAAAGCCTTCAGAGAGAAAATGAAATTTGGGTTAAAACTAACAAGATGGGGGAAAGATGGGGACAGAGAACACTGCAAGGATGATTTCATGCAGTAGTATAATTATTAAATAGCATAGAGTGTGACTAGGTATCTGCAAATTTTTGAGATGGTAAATAAGTTTAGAGTAAAAAATGAACCGCATCATTAAAAGGCTTTATCATATATTTTATTAGTAATCAATAGGTGATTACAGGAATTTTATAAATGGAGATATAGAATTTTTAAATGCTGACACTCTCCCAGGTCTGAAGATGAAAGAATTACTTAGTCATGGTTTCATTCTTCACGAGTGGGAAAGTCAGTGAGAGAAAGATTGTTTTAAAGTTTCCGTTATTTATGTTTCCCAACCTGTTTTTTTCCCCCCGGCAATATTTAAAGTGACTTATACAGTAGCAACTTTAAAAATTTGGAAAAATTATACAAAAGAAGATCAAGCAAGTAAAAAATAAAGACTGGAAATGAGGCTAAAAGTTTATGGTATAAAGACACACACATCCCTAGTACTTGGTCATGATTGATGGCTCTAAGGTTTTTTGCAGCCAAAATAAAAAAGACTTGGCAGTTACACAGTTCACAATGTTCATAAGACTTTTTTTTTTTTTAAGGCTCACAACCTTCATTCTTGCTTACACTAAGTTCAAACAGGAATTTCTCATCAGAGATCTCATAAAGAGTACATCATATGACATAATGTATGTCCTAAGCAATATGAAATATGCAATAGAATTTCATAAGGATATCTTGTATAAAATTACTCACAACATATCAGCATATGGATCACAATAAAATGTGATTAAGCAAAACCATAGGAACCAACAGTTCCAACAATTGCTTCTCTGCACATCTCAAATGAAAGTTTCTTTTGTTGACACAGCCATAATCAGTCGAAGAGCAGTCTAATATTCAAGGCCATCTGTATAAAATGACTATATAATCTGTTATACTCTATTGCAAATTACCTGGGTAGATTTTTTGAAATAGTGCAACTAACACAAAATGAGAAATCAATTAAATGCTGAGGTTCAGGGGTATTGCCGTTTGTAATATCCAAATTTTACATTTCTTTTTTTCAGTGAAATACTCTTACTTTTCTCATTGACTCCTAACATACCAGTTTTATCTGCTTTATATACTGAGATTCTATGCAAGATCTCACATGAAGAAAGCTTGCTATTGTTGGTTTAAAAATTTTAAATGTATGGGAGTGACTGCTGCAATCCTTGGACTCCTCTCAGTAGATCATTATGACAGTGCTGCAATTTCCTTTCCTTGACCCATCCCACGTTAGCCAGACTTCCCACTCAGAAACCAGCCTTCGTCTCTGTCCTTAACAAATGCTTATTCAATACAGCCAAATTTGAATGAATATTAGATCAACACTGCCTCACATCTAATTGGGGAGACTGAATATTGGGAAGAAATATGCTCGCAATGTTGGTGAGGGAAGCTTCGAAGAACACATTAAATGGTGAATGGGATGTTTCGGAAGAATACAGTTTTGATTTGATCATCGTAGAAGAACGCCATCAGAACAAAGCCCTAATATTAAAAACTTTTCCTGTATGACTTTAGAACAGATGTTCCTGAACATTCTTTACCTATTTTTAACTATCATGGTATCTGATAATGTCAAAGTTCAAGACAGATTTATATATATTGGGTTAAGATAATCACATCAGGATTTTATTGGAAGAAATCATGTTTCTGGTGATTCTCTTGGGCTACGTTCTGCAGTTGGATTATAGGAACTTTCCTCAATAGTATTCAGCAAGTTTATTCTTAAGCCTGGGCTTGGAACACTGTAGTAAGATCTAGAGAGCCAGTAATACAATTTCTGATGTGTGGTTTATCATCTTACGCTTCATCACTAAACTTCACTTAGCAGAGATGAACAATTACCTGATTGCATGCACTGCCCCATTCAATAAATACACACTCATTTCAAAATTTTGTTTTAAAGGCAAACTGTATTCCTTTTATATCCTCTAGAGCTGTTCAGATTTAACTTCATGTTAGCTATCAAATGACAACAGCAGATTTATTCAGGGACAGGAAAAAGAATTAAAACAGGAAAAAGAATTAAAACAAAGAAGGCTTTGATCTATGGCATCAAAACTGAATAACTAAACTTTAATCTCAGTAGAAGACAAAAAAATTAGCAGTTAAAAGGTCAAACACTAAAACAAACTGAACAGTGCTGACAACTCACGGCACGATACCCAGAATGCATTGAACAAAGAATATCCTCCCAAACTGTTAATGGCATAGGTACTTCTATTTGTAAAGATGGTTATATCCATGAAAAAAAAAAGTCATTTGGAAGCAATATTTCCATTTCGTTTAGGACATAGCACTTAATGGGTTAAAAGCAAACTCACATTTTCAAGAAGGACAGCTAGATATTTTGACAGCACTGAGCAATCCCTTGGCCTTCTTGAGTAAAAAACACTGCGTGCATAGCCTTGCTTCCCGATAAATTATTTTAAAAATGATCAAACTGTGTCATATTATTTGTAATGCTATTAAGAATAATATCTAAAGTACTTAAACTAATTATGCCTATTTTGTAAGATTAATTATCATTAATAATTTAACATATTTTATCATTTAAGTCAGTATCCGTTCTGATCTTTAACTTTAGAGAGCGCACTGTATATGTACCACATAATTAGGGCTTATGTATCACATAATTAAGGCTAAATACTAGGAAATCAGACTAATGAGACCAAATCAAACTGAATTATTTAAGCTTTTTTTCTTTAATTTCAGAGGTAGAATATTTAGTAATTAAACACTGATTTCATTTTCTTGAGCTTGCATGTGTCTCCTTTGTCTCTGTGGTCCTCGCTACAGAAGCCTTCCAAAATGTTTCCCTGGGGAGTAAAGAAAAAGAACCTCTCTCACTTGCCACAACTGGGAGTCAAATAATGAATAGAAGCAGGTGGTTTCACTCTTTTTCTTTCTCTTCCTTCTTTCTCCTCCCCTCGTCAGTTTCCTGGGGTCTTCATGGTCTCTTTCTTAGGGTTCCAGTGACCTGTCCTTAAACTGGAACCTGCTCAGCTTCCTGTCACTTTCTATCTCTCATTCTCCCAGGGCCTGGCTGCTGCGATGGGGGATTGATAGCTATTCAACAAGCAACATTCTTCAGGACTGCAAGTTTTCTGAAGAGATATTTTAGACGGAGGGACTTTTGTGTTCTTACCACTTCACTCACTCATCCGCTTTGTCATTTTTTTGTATCATTGTTCTTTGATCAGATGTTGATGAGTAGCTACTGTGTGCCAGACTCTGTTGTTCTACAGCACAGCTGGTAAGATCTGGGTTATGCGACTCTGTTAAATAGCAAAACACATTTGGGGATGTCATTCCACAAATATCACTGTGTGACTTCCGCGTTCCCAGGGGCTTGGTTAGGGGCCAAGGATAGAGTGGGGGACAAACGGGGCAGAGCTTTGTTCTCAGAGCTGATGGTCTTTCGGGGAATACATAAATACATCACTCAGTAAGATGTTTTATTATGGAAGAAGTGGAGGGTCTCATGGGAGTCAATGGATAGAAGGTGTAACTTCAAAGTCAAAGAAGGCTTCCTATAGGAGGTGTCATTTAAGCTAAGGCTAGAAGGATGGTGAGAAATTAAGTACACACATGTGTATGTATGTGGAGGTGGGAAGTAGCTGGTTAAAGTTAAATTATAGAAGAACATTCCAGACACAGGAAACAACATGTGTGAAAGTTGGAGGGTGGAGAACCCATGACTTGATCCAGAATTAGAAACAAATTCAGTGGAACTGGAGTGGAGCATTAAATTCACCTGGAGAGGTCAGTAATACTTAGAGCTCAGAAACTGAGGTGCTGTAGCTAGGTAAGTGCTTCAAGTGGACAAGCTTTAAACCTAATTTCTGATTCCAATATCTCCATTATACGTGTTGACCCTCTGTATGAAGAAAAGATAAAGAAGATACTTAATTTGGGGAAAAAAAGTCTTTATTTTATTAAAAAAAGAATTATTCTTAGAAAATTTCTTCTCTCAATGAATTAAAAAAATGTGTACTTTCAGAAAAGCAATTGCACACCTTCTTAGCTAAAAGATATGATGTTTTTCAAGAAGACCAAAGGGAAGCATTTACCATCTTACTTCATCTCCATCTTGACTCCTCCATGATAATCGTTGTTTCTGGGCCTCACTTCCCTCTTCCTCCCCCCGATCTGGACCCAACAGAGCTGTGTCCAGGCAGTAAGGTTCTTTGGACAAGAAACCAGAAGCAGAGTGAAGGATGCCCTTCATACAGAAATCAAAGCAGTAAGACACATTAAGAGACTATTCCTGAAGAAGTTGCTAGGATTCTGAACTAAGACAGTAGTGGTAGGAATAGCAAGAAGCAGCCAGGTTTGGAAGACGCTTGTGAAGGAGAAGCTACAGCCCACTGTGAACCAGTTGGGGCATGGCTGATACAAACAGGAAAAGTCAATGAAGATTCAGATTTTATCATGAGAACAATGAACAGGTTTGGAGGACATAGTGATTTCAACATTTTCAATAAATTTCATTATTTTCTTGATTAAGCTCTTCTCAATCCCAGGAGCATTCATCTTCATAGTGCTTTAAAAGTGTGTTCAAAGATCAATTGGATTTGAATGACCATCTTTATTTTCACACAATTAAATAGGGCAGATAGGTCACTTATCACACAGACAAAGTACCTGTGAACAAGTTGTTACCAGTCGATCTTGAAATCTCAACAAGTAGACCTATTAGCTGATTCCTGACACATGTCCTTTGGTGGTCTGGCCTTATTCCAGCTGGGAAAGGAGAGTAATTGGCAGCAAGCCCTTATCCCTGGTCCACTCAGGTAGTCCTGTGTCAACAGTTCAGCCCTTCAGAGATCTGTCTGTCTTATAGCTGCATGTTCTCCACCCAGTGATAGCAGCCTTCAAAGAAATTAAAAGTAACTTTTCTTCCAGAAGACTAGTAACCCTTGTATGGAATAGGATGCATACACTACTCCATTGGCAAATCCTGAGCCAGAATATGCCACTGGTTGAAAGTAAAACTATTGGAAAGAGTAAAGAAGCATCATTCTCTTTAATGTCAAGGATGACTTGAATCCAAATTGCCATACTTTTTTTACCCTATCCATTTATCACTGAAGAAATTTCTAAGTAATTTTTTGCAAATATCTTTTTTGACATATACTGGCTATTTCTGATGGTCTCAAAACTGACCATTACTTGGAATTGTTTTTCTTTCCTACTGGGGAAAGAAAATAAGACCATCATTACCACAATATTCATCTTGGGTAGCACAAAATGACATACAGAGTTTGGACCAGGAGACAAATATAATAATACTTTACAAATGAATCTCTTTTTTTTCCCCAAAGTAGATTTGGAAGAAATTATACATAGAAAAGATCTTAAACCTGAGTCAAGGAAATAGAGTTCTTCATTTATCACAGAAACAAATAGTACAGTAAAGACATAATTTCCCATAATGCTCCTTGATCGAGTCAACCTATTTCACTCATTTTATTATACAGGCCCTTCAAATAGTTTAGAGCTATCCCATCACCTGTCAATTCATGCTTCATTATCCTGCTCCTCAGTGCCATTCAAGGTTGACTTCCTCTCCAATAGTCACCCCTGTCCAAACAGGAGTCATGCATGCCATTTCCCTCCCCGCTGTCAATCCAAAACATGGTTTCCCATAATTATATATTTCAGAAGTCATAGTGAGCTCAATTCTTTCTGCCAAAGAGAGGAAAGAACTCAAACTATCTAGGAAAAGTGAACTTTCAGGCATTTTACATTTGCTAGGAGATTATCATATAAGCTGTGGTGTTTGTTCCACCTTGTAATTCCACATGGCGCTACAAGAAGGGCCCTTCACCGTGGCCAACCTGCAACCTTGCCGTACCGTCCTTTTTGAGAGCACAGTTGTAAGCAGAACAAAAATCTCTATGAACTTCCCAGAGACAAGCCATTGCTTTAGCCTCCTGCAGTTTCTTCATGAGCTCACAAGCCTGTCTGACACATAGGGCAAGCTTTCAAATTAAGGATTTCAGTTTTAGAAGAACACAGTCAATTCGCTCTGTGACATGTGGGACAAAGGCTGCTGTGACAGTCCTGCAAGGAATTGCTACTATAAACCCGTACATATTTTACTGACCATATCATCACTGGCTACAGATGAGGCTTCTGTCCCTTCTGCCACATTCATAGTCATGTAAAGCAATAGTCATCGTGAAACCAAACAGACAAACATTTAAATACCTACTGTGAGCCAAAGACTATTACCCTTTGATCTTGACTTCGGCTCTTTTGGATCAGTTTAGTTATATCAAATGCATTCAGAAAAAAAGTGAGGATGGGAAAGGTTGGTCTGGAACAAAGTCACATAGATGAGTGAGTACAGTCTACATATTAACCCAGGTCTTGTGGTCTCCAAAGTTCATGCTTTGTCCCCTTTACAACATTGTGTCCAATATGGAAATTTATCCTGCAAGATCATCCCGTTTAACTTCCACACACTTCACAGATGCAAAAACTATAATGTATTGGTTAAATGACTTAATCGAGATCACACATTTGCATTAGGGCTAGCTAGGGCCCACACCTACGCTCATGATTCCCAGCTCAACTTTATTCTGTATCATATTCAACTGAAAAGATTATAATAGATTTTATAGTAACAACCATCAGTATTATTATCATCACTGTTAATTGAAACCATACTTTGAATTAGCATCGGAACTTCTGTGGGAACACCCGTGGTTATTCCCCGTGGTTGCATTATCGCATGCTTCCTTGGAAACGAGCATTTTCAGCATGGACTAGGCACCAGTTCAATGAGAGTGGTATCATTAAATTCAGAGCTTTGAAAGTCATTACTTTCAGTATCTTAAGACTTAACGTTTCCAAATATAATTGTGTGTCTAAGGATGGACAAGATGGCCTATTTGATCTATTCACTTCTCTGAGCTTTGCTAGAACTAGGTTCATTTCTAAACATGAGGAAATAGAATACTTTCATTTGACTGCCTTGATGAAATGCTGATGCATTCTTTGTCCATTTTTTAAAATTCTTTTTTGAGAAAGGAGGAAAGGCTCTATATCACTCATCAGATTTTCGAAAGGTTAGACTTTGTACTTCTTGGGCAATGAATTGGTTTAAGTTACATTGTATATTCTATCATCAACCCAAAATAGATGGAACGTATAGAAACTATATGCAAATAGACGCATTCTCCATATGTTTGCTCACTTGGTGCAGTAGGTGTAGTGCATATTCACCTAACCTTCCTCACATGGTGCTATGCAAACATTTCACTGAATTGATTTTTTTTTAAATCAGGCACTATTCCAACATTGAAGTTCTATAGGAAAATGGAAATGCCAGTGCAAATTTCTATTTTTAATTTAACTATCCACTGATCCAAGTTTGAACTGAAAAAAAAAAAAAAAAGGAAAGAAAAGAAAAGAAAAAAGCCCTCAGGATATTAGCATGTAATGGCAATTCTCACAATGATTGTTGCCTTATAGCACCATTTGCAGATCAGGCACAAAGATTAATTTAGGACCCATTAATAGAAGAATTTTCAGAGGAACTTGAGCTCAAATTATACCAATCTGTTACTGTTCCAAAATAAACGCATCAGGTGGCATTTAAATGCAGGTGGTTAACCGTTTTATCAGTGCAGATATTTAAGCTATTAGAAATATAATTAGAAAAATTAAATTAAACACACTTCATGTAGATTCTAATTCTAGCAGCCCTGTCCTTAGCATTATGCTATTTCTATTGTGAGTTATAAACTGTGCATAAATTGCACAGGTTTGTTTCTGAGTGATAGCTGAACTTAGATAATTAAGTTGTTACCCATGAACTTCAGTGGTCAACATGCTTATATATCTTTGTCTTGTGCCTGCTCCTCCTTCCTGTTTCCACAAATCTCAGGGGAGGCGGATGAATGGCACTTGACTCTACCCAGCTACACAGTCGACTGATTAGACATAGCCCTGTACCACAGGTACACTCAATTACATGCCTGTGCAGAGACTCAAGCATTTCCTGAAGCTAAAAGTGCTGAATCTGTTGGCTTCACACGTTTTATAGTAGGAGAAAACTGTGATCAAACATATTTAAACCTTCAATTTTATTTCATAGCATACTTCCTCCTTCTGCTTAACACAGGAAGTAAAGAGTTTATTGAGATAAAAAGGGATAAATCCATTTGCTTCCAAACAATGAAGTCATTAAGCACTGGACAATGACTTTATTTTTAGTAATTAAGTCATCTCTGTGAGGGAAAATGTGACATTAGATTGAAGACATAACTTGGCGTCCATCATGATACACCCTATATTTAATTTTTAAGATGTCAAATAGAATACATTCAGTAAAAGGGTCACACCAAAAAAAAAAAAAATGTATTTGCTGTCATTATCCTCATAATAGAAAAGGACCTAGTAAGGACTGTTCTTAAAGCTGCTTGTATGGTAAGAAAATCGTTCGTTGCTGAAGATAAACCTGAAAGCATTAACTGCTAATAGTAAACACACACTATATATAAAATAACTTTTCCTATGGATCAAGACCTAACATACGTTTAGTTCCAAAGTCTTTCTTGTTAATATTTATTAAGAGCTGAATATCTCTCCTATTTCCTTATCCACTGTATGTCTAAATGAGAACAGGCAAAGGGATATTCAACTACCCAAACTAGTGTGAGGCAAGCATACAGAGTTATTTAAATGCATAGTTATTCCATGCAACATGACCCACAGTGCTCCATTTTTAAAACTTAAAAATAGCTACTTATTCTACAGCTAGAATTCCAGTGAATTTTCCCCCACAGTTTTAATATCCTTGGTTTTAGCCAAAGCTTCAAGAAGCTCTTGAACGTGCTTAATTCTGCAAGTTGGAATAGTTCTAGAAATGGAAAAATAGTATCTTTTAATAAGACACATGAAGAGGCCTCACAAGAATCAATAAAACTTAGAAATCAAGGGATCCTTTTCAGGCACTGTTTCCTGAGGAACAAGATCAGCAAATCCTTTGATTCCTGAACTTTCTCATAAGCTACCACTAAACAATTTATGTCTATTATGGCTTTAATGAAGGTAGATGTAATTTCTGAACAAGTTCAGGAAAGTACTTCTTTCAAGCAGGGAAACTGCTTAAATTAATTAAGCTAATTAGGTTAATGAATAATTAAGGTAATTCTCTCATTCTCCCCCCACAATTCAACCTCTTCATCTCTTAGTTGTAAGTCTCAAATGGTGGTATGAGAACTCCTACATACAATCACACATTAGACTCCTGTTTAATATTCTACATCATAACTGAAAGTAATCTTTTTTTGTTTTTCTCTTAGTTTATAGCTTAAATAAGAATGGACCATCTCTCAACTACTGAGTATCTCTCTAATTAGGAAATGCAAATATCATAAATTAAAAATTGGGCTAGACTAGAAAAGATATTTAGGTCTAAAAATAATTTTAATAATCACCTATTTTAAATACAATGATAGGCTCATGCGCACTTACCTTTCATACCCTAGGCTCTGCAACATAGTATTTCATGTGATTCTTTACCCAAGGAGGTATGTACTTTATTATTATATTTTCATAGCTAAGTAACTGAAGACTCAGAGATGTTAAGAGACTTGCTGAAGGTCATACAGCCTGAACATAGCAGAGCATGGATTTACCTGTTTCAAAGAAATTACTAAATCCTTTTAGTACTTGGCTTATTTGGGGAATGCAAATGTCGAATTACTTCCCTAAATGTAGAGTGTATTTCTATAATCCGTATATTTCCAATGAGTTAGTCAACCAGTAAAAAAATGAAAAGCTCATGAAAATATGGTAGCAAAGAAAGATGAAGCTGAGTCAAGTGGTAATTTGTGTCTTTTGTCTTCCAGACTCCTATTCTTCTGAACATATTGTCAGTAGTTATCCAATATTACATTTTAATTTAGATGTAAAGCCATAAAAATTGGATTTTAGAGAATAGAGATATTTTGCTATTTACTTCTATGATCACAGACATTATTCTGTCAGTCATCTAACTTCAACTAACCTCTGTCATCCCCCTCACCACTAAGGGGCAATACAGCAGCACACATGTCACTATAATTAGCGTGCAGCAGCAATTTTCATTAGACCAATGATCTCCAATAAGATTTTCCCAAGGGCTGCATTCAGTTATATGTAATAGTTAGGTGGGCCACACATGTATTAGCATATAATTTGCACATGATTTGCATATGCACTTAAAGATTGCATCCTATTTCTCTGGATATTCCAAGTAAAAATGTAATTACTACAACATTGAATGTTATGATTTCTATTTCTCTGTACGATCCCACCACATCTGGCTCTGATGGCTTATGACAGAATAGCTTAGCAGAAAACTAGGAAAAGCCGGTGAGGAGGAAATAGTCAGTAGAGATGGTTAGGGTCAATAGGAATCTTTTGGGGGGCACTAATGATGACTACAGAGAGTACTATGCATCAGACAATTTGTCTCTTCTATAAGGATAAAGGAATAAATGCACATTGGGTGGACCTTCTAAGAAATGCCTTTCTAGTTACAACCGGTATCTTGTTGAGTATCTTTTTTCAAACCTCATTACAGGTTAAATGGCAAATTATCTGTTATCACTTGGGAAATCTAAGTTGCCTCTTAATTCTAATAGTGTAGTCATGGAACAACTTTAACTGAATTTTCTTTGAAACCTAATTACTCTCTGTTTTGAACACTATTTTAAATGGAGCGCTCTCTATTTCCCTTTAGTTTCTTGATACATATGGACCAGTCCCACCCAACTGGAGAGCATACCTTCTCTCAGTTAATGAGCTTTCTGGTACATTAATATTTGGTTAGATTGTGAAAAAAAAAGAGTTACAACCAAGTCAATAAGAACTGCACAGGAAAATATTTGGAAAAAAATTGGGACCCAGTACACACATAAATATATATAGACACATATTTTAATACATATTTGCTCTTATATTTATGAAAATAATATTGCCTTTTCTCTCTCTGTTTCTTTCTCTCTGCAATGTATTCAAAGTCCCTTTTTCTAGGAAAAATATTGTAATGTCGAATAGATAGATGATAGATAGATAGATAGATAGATAGATAGATAGATAGATAGATAGACAGACAGTTGGGTGGATGTGTTAAGGAGGAAGATGTTCCTCTGGCCTATGGTCCTTCTAGCTGGATTTAGAATCAAATTGACATGAGATGGATTAACAGGAGAAAATCAAATTTAATAGGCGTATGTATGGGGAATCCACACAGACATGAAATTACAAAGACAGTGAGGCAACATGAAGTTAGTCTGAGCTAAGGAGAGGGGTAGAGTTTGAGGATACAAAGGGGAGAAAGGCCATTCACAAGAAGATGAAAGGAGATGTTTGGAAAAACAAAGATTACCCTAACATGCAGATAAAGTTCTTAGGTAAAAAGAGTCATTGTTAATAGCTTTCTTCTTGGTTTAGGCTTTCCTTTCCAATGTAAATATAGGTAGTTCAGGGGAGGCAGAGAGCTTTTCTTGCATCTGCTGGGTTTTTAATTTGAGATAATCTTTAGGCCAAAGTGGCCCATCTTGGGCCAGCCGGCCTTGGGCCCCTAAAATGGATGGATGGATGGATGGATGGATGGATGGATGGATGGATGGTTGGTTGGACAGACAGATGGATGAGTAACAGACAGATGTTTTTAAAAACTCTAACTATTGTAGATTGAACACGTACAACTTTAGTAAGAAATCGTATAGTCCTCTGTGAGTTCTACCTGCATTCCTTTTATGTTTTCCTGTTTTAGTTGATCAGAATCATATGAAGACAGAAAAGTATAATTTTCTTTACCTACTTGGGAGTCCTTTGAATTAGAATTCTAGGGCCAGGCCAGTAATGAATGGAAAACCTTCAGCCAATTTTTAGTAATTGACTTACCCAAGATCATACAGCTTTGGGGTGATGGAGCCAGGACTTGAACCTATAAATGTATAGTTCCCTATCATACCTTCAAGTCTATCATATAATCTTTGTCTATGTTTATAATAAATAGACACATCTGTTTTGTAAGTAGAACAAATTTAAGTAATTCTCAGAAACTTTGTCTTGCAGTTCACTGAACACATCTGTTATCCAAATACTTAGTTAACATCCTCAACAATGACTAAATAAAGAGGAAATATTTATTTTTTCCTTATCTTCTATTTAACCCATTCTTTGCACTAAATTCTAGTGTGATTTGGCATCATCAGCAACCAAACTTTTAAATATATAATTGTATCCTTGGACAATGACTGTGACTAGGATATAGTAAATTCTCAGTATTTTTTTAATTAGATGAATAAACAAATGATGAATATGCAAATGTTATGCAAGATAATCTATAACCATAGAAAGCAGTTTATAATATATTAAGTTGAAGCATAGGTTACAAAACAGTTTTTTAGTATGACCCTTAAAGAAAAAATATGTATGTCTACATGGAGGAACAAGTGTTAATGAATTTATAGTTCTTTACAGTGTAGGGTTACAGTGTGTTTTTTTTTTTTTTTTTTTTGGAAAAAAATATTTATTTTTATAAGAATGGTAACTTTTTATATATATATTTTTTTTAATTTTAGAAATGGTCTCCTCTATTACATTTACATACTACTTTCCAGAAAACAATTCGAAAGACTATATTACAACTAGTATTCTAGGGTTTCAATTTGAAATGTGGCCTTAACCTTCTTACTGAAGAACCCCATTCTTTATATTTCAATTATTCTTCACTGCTAATTGTGTGCAAACTGGATCTTCCTTTAAACTGAAAAACTTTTAAAGGCCAGAAGCCATATTTTATTTAACTCTGAGTCATCCTATCTCTACAACAACCCTAATAAACTTGTACATAGCCAGTGGCCAAAAGATATGTAATATTATATTTGGTAAATCACTTAATTAAAAGAATGAGTGACACAAAACTAAGAATGCTGTACCACTGAGTATTTAAGTTAAGCATCATTTTGAAGATGAATTTAAAATTTTAAAAAATGAGCAGCCTAATTTCATAATGAACTCTATTTCTATTGGTCACACCATTTCCTATATATGAGTCATTGATCACAAGGAACCCAAACTAGAGTACATCAATTATGTCTGATGTAGGAAAGACGATGTTAGGGTTCGAAGTCGACAACCAAGAAAGAATTCTTGAGACGTCTTTGGTGAAAAAAAAGGTGATTTTATTAAAGCATGGGGACAGGACTCATGGGCAGAAAGCTGCAATGGGATCATGAGGAGTGGCCCATTATATACTTTCAAGTTGGGAGGAGGTTAGGGATCGCGTAAGTCTCTAAGGAATTTGGAAGCAAGGTTTCCAGGACCTTGAGGGGGCTAGTTGTTGTTGGGAAAAGATCATTTATTATTGTCTAATAAAACCTTAGTCATGAGACCCTTTCTATGTATATAGCTGGGCCATATGCTTAGGCGATGATTGCCAACATGTGTCTTGGAGGTTTAGAGATAAAGGAAGTTTCCAAAGGAATTTTTATATGTCAAAGTAGGCTTACAGGATCGGAGACGGGAGGGGTTTTCAGGCTAAGATTGCCTTTTGCCCTTAGCAAAGTGTCAACATCAAGGCAGCTGAGTCCCTAGAGGAATGTCACTGTGCTTGTTTCAAGGACTTGTCAATGGACTGTAGGTAGTAAGGAAATTTAATAATTTTTCTTCTGCCTTTGTTTCCCATATCAATGTCTATTGGGGAAAAATAAAAAACATAAAATAATGTATTTATGGTTCATTCTGTCTCTGGTCACAGATTATCAATTTGGGACTCGAAGTTGTCACTTTCTTAAACACAAAGCTTTCAAAGATCAGGCAAAAAAATAATAATGTGAGAAGATTATAGGAATAAAATTGAAATGAAGAATGTTGTGTAAGAATGAGGGAATCTCGGGTGCCTGGGTGGCTCAGTCTGTGAAGTGTTTGCCTTTGGCTCAGGTCATGATCCCAGTGTCTTGGGATCAAGCCTTGCCTCAGGCTCCCTGCTCAGAGGGGAGTGTGCTTCTCCCTCTCCCTCTGCCCCTCCCCACTACTCCTGCTTTCCCTCATTTTTTCTTTCTCTCTCAAGTAAATAAATAAAATCTTAAAAAAAAAAATAAACAAAAGAATGAGAGAATCTCACCAAGTCCAAAGAAGTCATATTTTTTAATTTCAGGTTAAAATATCTTTTTTTTCACAATAGATGAACACATGGGCTCAACAGCAAGCAAATTAGAATCATGATAACTTTTTATATCAGAAATAAATCTTACATTGTTTATGCCATTCAAAATTACTCTTTGCAGAATAATCTATGAGTAGAGATTTTTCCATTCCAATTTACTTTTTTTTTTTCCTTTTAAAGTAGTGTTTAAGGGGATGCCTGTGTGGCTCAGTGGGTTAAGCATTTCCCTTTGGCTCAGGTCATGATCCCTGGGTCCTGGGATTGAGCCCTCTATCAGGCTCAATGGGGAGCCTGCTTCTCCCTCTCCTTCTCTTCACTGCTCATGTGCTCATGCTCTCTCTCTCTCAAATAAATAAATAAAATCTTTTTAAAAAATAGTGTTTAAGCTGCATATTGGGCAAGATCATATGTGTCCCTGGGCCAATGTGCAATAACAGTTTAAACTTCCAGATAACAATTGTGATAATGCCTGAACCCAGAGGAATATCTCTAATTATAGACATTTCAGGCACCATAGCCGAAAGTGGAAAAAATATTCTAAGCCAGTTGGATCTATAAGTACTTTCGGCTATACTTACTGAATAGATGCTTTTTGGTAGCAAAAGCTCAATTAATAGTCTTCATGATTCATTCTGTTTGCTGTAGCCCTTGTAGTTTGGCAACCTTGGTGTTAAACACATGTATAAACATAGCAGTCAATCCAAAATTTTCCTTAGCATCAGAGCCAATTAAATATGCTAAATTCTTGAAATTATAGAGTAGTATAAAAATGAGTAGAAGTCTACTTAAACTGGAAATACAGAATAACTACTTTAACAAGGTCAAAGCTATCATCATTATTCTTCTTCAGTCATTTATGTAGTATTTATTTTTGCACTTGTATTTTTGTACATGTACCAAGAACATGTAATAAATTACAAATTTCAGTACAATAAATAACAAACATTAGCTGTCTGTGAAAATTTTTTGAGAAATAGTTTTTCATAAATTCATTTGGAAAAAAATAAATTTTAAAACACAAATTTGAAGTTCCATTTCTACTTTTGGCAGACTCTGTTTCAATTACCGATAAGCGTTAAGTAATTCATATAAATTTCTTCTCCTTCATTAATATTGAGCACCTGAGAAAAATCATATAAGGCTTTCAGAATCCAGATTTTCACTAGATAAATAGCAAAATGAAATGATTATTATTCATGATACTAGTTGGCCTCTTTAGATACGTACCTATGACTGTAGGTATGTAAATCCACCATGTTTAACTGAGTACATCAGTGCTGAAGATTGAATTACCCACAACCCAGGGACAGAAATAATTATATTAGAGCTCATTTCAGACCATGTAGTTCTCTATTAGTAATTGTATTGGGCTATTGAGACACAATCATTAGAGACATAAAATGGTCATTTTGTATATTAGTAGTAAAAGAAAAAATCGTAAACCTTTAAGGAGAATTCATAAAATATGTACTTTTGACTCACAGTTAAAACATTGATTAAATTGCACACTACAAAAGAGGGCACTAAAAAATAGGAGGCATCACCAAAGCGGCCGACTACCAACAACCACCTTAACTTTTTACAAGCAACCAGTCACCAATAATGTAACGTGCACAAGACTTTGAAACACATATTTTACAAAATGCACCTAAGAAAATGGAGATGCGCTTCATCAAACTGCTGAATGCTTTGTCTGAAGAACAATCTGACAAAGAGCAACTCTGAACTCAAAGCAATGGAGAATGTTGCCCATATTCTGTGACTCAATGTATTCTTGAGAAACTTCAGAGATTTCTAGTCAGCATTACCATGCTGTGGACTTGGCATAACATATAGCCTCATAATTATTTCAAGGAAAACTGATTTAATAAAATATAAATAATATACATTAATATGATGATTATTATATAATCATATAATAATAATATATCTATATATTCATATTTATATAATTATAAAATAATAATAAAATGATTTTATTATAATCTTCATTACAATATAATTAATGTATAGTGTTATATTCACTTCAGGTGTACAATATAGTGATTCAACAATTCTCTATAACCGGGCAACTATTTTTATGTTTAAACTGTAACTGTCTCTAAACCTTGGATTTACATCGTACTATAAAGATTCCATGCAAACCTAGAAATATAGATGAATGCTTTGCAAGTATTAATTTGTATACTCCTCATGAAAAAGTGTTGTGAGTACTATAATTAGTCCCATTTAAAGTAGAGAAAGCTAAAGCACAAACATGCATAAGAATTTACCTAAGTTTGCACAGCTAAGGTAACAAATTTGGAATTCAAATCCAGATATTCTGGCTCTAGGACCCACATATTTACTTTTCTTCAGATCCAAAGTTCATTTTTAACAGTGTTAAGAAAAAAATGATTCCTTCTTATTTCTACTTACGAAAGTCTACATATTTAAATGTTTAATGTTTTCTCTTGTTCTCAAAAGAAAATGGAGACAATGTTAAAAGGCCCATAGATAGAGGCTTTTTCAGTCACCTCCCAAACCCCAACCTTTCTTCATCCAACCCCTAATGTCTTGACTGTGTTAAAATTAAATAGAGCTGTCCACTTCTTTTTTAAGCTAAAAGAAAGAAAAAGGATTCATGGTCCATTATATAACCATTTATTTTTTTACAGCTGTTCCCCCAACAGACATTGAAAGGGTTAAATATGATCTTTGTAAAAAATCCCAATGGCAATGTCACTAGATGAAAAAAAAAAAAAAACAGTCAAAATTAATTATACCACATATCCTTTAGGCAAATTGGTTCTTAATATTGAAGACTTAATCATTTGAACTACCTCCACAAACTGTAGACACATGTCCTGGAGTCTCACTCAGACTTCAGCAGAACTTACACTTCAGGAATGGGGTCCTTGAAAAGTCAAAGTATAAGTCAATGTAAGAATGAACACGACAATGGACTCATAGAACCCATGGTACATGAGCTGATCCCTAACTACGTATCAACTTCCCACACTGAGATATATAGAAATATATAGAATAAGCGATCATCTATGTCATGTAATTTCTGAACTTCGGAAAAAGGTTTCATGGCTCTTTTTAAATAAAGTCATTGGTATTACCTACAGGTTAACTTATCTAATTCCCGCTCTCATCCTGACCAGATTTGGAATCAGTTAACTTTTACTAAATACCTTCTGTTTTGAATATTAGACATTAGATCAGCCTTCATCAATATTATTCCATGGTTATCCCCAACTTTACAAATGAGGAAACTGAGGCTCAGAGAAATTGAAGAACTTGGCTATGGTACACCCTCCCAGTCCGTAAATGGTAGAGCTGGTACTCCAACTCACATCTGTTGACTTTATCATATAAACAAGGGTCTTAAAAAGAGTACAATTTCAGATGATGCCTGAAATTAGCTGTGCCTCCGGAGGGCCACCATAGTCTCTGGTCTGACCCTAACTCCAGCAAAGATAGCCTTATTGTTCTAAGAGGGCTTAGGTTTCAGTTTTTCTGCCAAGAATTCCTTGTTCCAAGCCTCAGCCCACTTAGCTAAGTCCCTACGCCCTGTCTAGCCTCCCAGCCTTCTTTTCAAGAGGGCACATTTGTGTTGTCTCTCTCCCTAGACACTACCCATATCCTAGTAAGTTGCTCCTGAGTTCAACAACTGCCTGTCATTTGGACTAAGCCTCTTGAACCTTATTCCCAGAAGAAGGGGCAGTGGGATCAATGTTCAAGAGTAGAATGAGAAGGGAGGAACAGATTTTAACTATTTCATAGTTAAATCAGACTAAATTGAGATAAGGAAATAAAAATGCTTGGGGCGCCTGGGTAGCGCAGTCGTTAAAGCGTCTGCCTTCGGCTCAGGGCGTGATCCCGGCGCTCGGGATCGAGTCCCACATCGGGCTCCTCCGCTGGGAGCCTGCTTCTTCCTCTCCCACTCCCCCTGCTTGTGTTCCCTCTCTCGCTGGCTGTCTCTATCTCTGTCAAATAAATAAAATCTTTAAAAAAAAAAAAAAGGAAATAAAAATGCTTGTTATTTGGGTAGGACTTGATAGTTTATACTACATTCCTTATAAGAGTTTAGCTTTCCTATAATTATTCCCATTTGGAAAACAGCAACGACGAAAAAAAAAATACAGCCTCATGGAGGCTTAAATGGTTTAAGATTGTTTGGCTTATAAAGGCAGAAATTCTGAACCATTCTTAGCCCTTGTTATCCTATCTGAAACCTTAAATCATAAATCTACTTTTAAATAGAGTATTTTAATTTTAGTTTATATCTACATATTCTTGGTGGTACTTTCTATATGACTAAATTAGTCATATTGCAATTTATAAAAATGATACCTAAAAAGGCAGTCTGGTTATATTTCTCAGTGTCTATTGCTTGCAGAAGAGCACGTCAGATGCAAAAATAGTCCTATTGGCTTCTTATTTTCAGAGAGTATACGATTCTCAAATAGGCTGCATTTGCATTCTGGAGAAAATTTTTATAGTCAAGTTCTATTGCATTTAACAAAGCCGATCTTGTGCTCTCTTCTTCATCACTACAGAGGGCAGCAACAGACAGCAGAGCTCCTCAGTATCACAGAGGAAATGTTAAAAGTTCCCAGTAAACAAGAGGGTTAAAGACAAAGTCATGCTTTAATCATTCCAAATTTTCTTTTGCCTTTATGCTGCTTAAAATTAATCACATCTATAAACTTTCATATAAGTTAGCAGGCAAATGGATATGGAAAATACCAGGGAAGACTAGATTTTTTCAAAAGTTGAATCTAAGACATTTTGTAATTATGCCAAAACCAGCATTCAACAATAAACATAGACTATGTACCATGTAATATTGCGACAGGTGAAATTTAGTCTGTTTTTTATCTGGGTATTTTTCTTACTGTTATTGTTTTTCTCATGTCTCTGTTTTCGCATGTGAAAGTACTGTATATAAAACATTCATTATTACTATAAGTATCATTATTAAACATATCCAAATTTGTTTTCAGTAATAGGAACTTTAGAAGCCATGGTTTAACAATAGAAAGATTTACCTGCAGACTGTCTTGAGAGCAGAAACGATCGTTACTAGCAGTTTGCAAGAATGAGGACTGCGCTTGCCTCTTAGCTTGGTTGCAAAAACCTAAGACTGATCGTACATGCAAGGGAGGGCAGCAAAGGTCTTATGATCAAAAGGGAAGAAATGACTGACAACACAGAGCTACTTCAAGGGAACTAATGGAATAATTAGTCCCAAAAAGACCAAAAAGACTGAAGAATTCATGATGTCATAAAAAGCAGAGCTACTTAAATTGGATTAGAAAATAAAAATGACATGAACATTGTAAATATTCACAGATCACATCATTGACGTGTAATGTGCCGTTAAATGATGTCAAATTAAAGGGGAAATTACATGTGTTAGAACTAGGATGAATAAAAAGAAGACATTTAAAGATACATGGTCCTTCAAGTGAAAATTCCTAACATATATTACATAGATGATCATCACCCAGACAGTGAAACCGAGTGAATGAAATGTAAAATAAAATATGGGGGGGAAAGATACTGGCTAAAAATAACTCGTTTTCATATATCATAAATGGTAGTGAACTTTAAATTTCAAAGGAGCTATTTGGGGAATTTGTTTTACACAAAGCAAATCCAAACATGGTTATAGTAAATAACTGATAGTGCCATTCAACTCTTAAAATCTATCCCGGCATCAGCCTTAAGTATTGAATTAGTATGTAAATTTATCAGAAAGGGAAAGATTCTCTAGGTCTATTTTAATTTGCACGTGCTCAGTTTTTTCTTAGTAATTGTATATGTTGTTTGAATCCTTTCAATGATGTTGGACTTGTTTTGAAAGTTACATGTGATAGAAAGTGAAACAATGAAAACATTTCATGAGGCAAGTGTAACATCTGCCCTCTTCCTGGGTCTCCCTAACAGCTCTTGCCCATAATCATTTATGTTATTAACACATAACTAACCTGAATTTAACACGCAATTCAAATACTTTCAAAGTGCATACAGACAGTTGAATAACTTCGGGCCAATATACAAATGGTTAGCAGAACAACATTTCCATTCCAGATACATCTCATTTTGACAAATACTTCAAAAAGTTTTAAATAAAAATCAACCTTATAACTGATTACTCTTTCTATTTATCTACTTTTACTGTAAGTTTAGTTTTACCTGAATCTTTTGTCCTATTAACAAGATAGAGAGTACCTTTCTTATATTGAGGCTTATTGTTAATAACATTCAGCATATTGTACTATATGTGGCCTTAGTACCTCAAACTGACACATGAAACAAAGTCCCGATAAACAGCAGATATACTCCTTCAAAAAGATCACATATATTAATACTCAAAATATATACTCCCAGTGTGCAATAGGACTTCTCTTCTTTCTCAAAAGTTCTGGAGGTTTCATTATGATATATCTGAAAAGGCAAAAAAAAAAAAAAAGTAGCCCAGTGTTCAGTGAAATATTCACGACAGTGTTTTATCAATAGACATAATCTCCAGTTTTAAATGAGTTTATTTAGGCATTTCGCAAATCACATGGAACTTGATCCCCAGCTACTTACATTCCCCGTAAGGGAAGAGCAAACTTAACACAAAATATGATTTGGCAAGCAGTGGTTGTTTGTGAAATGGTGGAGAGCGTTTCTCCTTTCTTGTGTGGTTCTAGTGAAATCTGTTAAACAGGATGCTCATTCGTCAAAGGCAGAGTAAAGCACAGTGGCGCAGTGGGGGTTGAAGATTTCTATTACGGCACAAGCTAATTAATTAATAGAAAAATAGCATGTCTAAATGCTTCAGTATTGCAAATCACTACATAAAATGCCCAGTTCCATTGCAGCCTAGACTGAAGGGTGTGAATTGTTTACTCCTTCAAGCTTCACCTACATGGAATAGCAGAAGATAAAAGAAAATAGATTATTTTTTTCTTGTAGTAAAAAGAAAGGAAACCGACAGTAAACCAGGCTTTGTGCTAGTCCCTTTATATAGGTAACTACTTTAATCCTCATATTCTTGAAGAAGTGAGATCAGAGAAATTAAGTAAAATAATCCAAACCAGCCACACAACAAGCTAGCTATAAAAATAAGGCTTTAAGGTAATTTTACCTGACTTCAAAGTCAATGATCTTTCTCTAAAAGCCTTATTAAAATTGTATTCTATAACCACTATGCACAAGGATGAATTTTATAAAAAGACAAAATGATTGGTCTGATTTGGGAATAGGTTTTTGGCTCTGGCCCTAGAAACTCCTACTTTATGATAATCCACCAGTGCCCACAGCTAAGAGTGTGAAAAGTAGAAGCTACACAATTTAAAGTTTGTATCTTTACTATCAACTAACTCTTTGGTCTCGAGCAAGTCATCACATAAACTCTCTGTGCCACAATATCCCATCTGTAAAAACGGAATAATGATACAAACAATACTGCATAGGGCTGTTCTTAGAATTATAGCAGTTATTTATACGAAGAATTTAGAGCAATCCTTACCACACTGTAAGTGTGTGTTAGGTCATTTTAAGCAATATCAATCCACAATTGGTAGAATTCATGAAAATTTCATTTTACATCTCAAAAGTTTATTTATTTATTTATTTATTTATTTGTTTGTTTATTTATTTATTTATTCATTTTTACATCTCAAAAATTAAAGAGAAACTAAAGTTGCAATTGCTATGTGGAACTTAAGAATTTTTATTTTGAACTAGATATATTCAAAAAGACCATTGATAAGTGAAGAAGAAATACAGAGAAAGAGAAGAAAATGTGGGAGAATGTAAATCAAATGAATGGTTGGAATTTCTATAGCATGTTGTTTAGAGTTAATCAGATGTTTAAATATGCATTAAATTCCCAGTACTCTAAAGAAGAGAAAACTTCAGATTAGGTTTGTATTTCTGAAACAGAAAATAAATCACCATCCTAATATTATTTTTCTGGAATCAGCTTAAATTTTCTGGGTACACTGGTTTGATTTTTTTTTTCTTTTTTTAGAAAAGGGAAGCATAGAAGATTGGGTTCTCCATTTACTCCCTCTCTCTGTTAGGAAGGGGAAAAAGAAAAGAGGGAAAATTCGCTCCAGTAATGGTTAATTCCTTCAAAGTGTTCTGAATGTTTTAGGTAATCAGTGTAGACTATACCAGTGTGGAAGCTTTTGAAGGATTAATAAATCTGTTCTGAAAATTCCTACCGCAAATGTGGCAGGTGGGAAGGGTATAAATGGCCTAAGGTAAAACCCTTGACAAGACAGAGGGTATCTGGATTCTGAATTGGCCCTGGCTATGACAAGGGATTGTAAATTTCCTTTTGCAGTCTATAATCTTGTCAGAAACTAATGCAATTCTCTCTGTTGCAATTTTCATTAATATTTAGACTAACTTTAATGTAGAAAATGGACTGAATACTGGGTATGAACTATTTTATTGACTCAACCAGTAGGTAGCTTAGTAGTTTTGCCAAAATTTCTAAGCCAGTTACAATGATTTCAAAGCTAATATTACATAAGAATTTTATAAACAAACTCTTTTTCTTAAAATTTTTGCTACGGAAGCATAATTGACGTAATACATACTTTTACTCACATTCTCTGAGGGTTATTTTCTGAGTTACATTAAATCTCAAAGAAAAGCAGTTCTGTAACATATTAGAATGTTCCCACATTTGATCATGTATATCAATAACTAATGGATCTACATGGTGGTCAATAAAGAAAGCAATCTATGAAGAATAACATTATCATATTGTTTAAGTAAGTTAACCTTTTCTAGACATGGTGTGAGGACTATAACTTAATGAAGAATATTTTCTTTTTAATTAGTATAGATACTTACAATAAAGGAAATGGTCATAAACATATGGACTAATTCTACAACATTGAAAAAAAAGCTGATAAAGCCAGGCTATCAACCATAAAAAGTAATGTTCCAGTCATTTTCTTATGTTCTGGAAAAATGCAATGAGGAAAGAAATACCCACTTGTAATCTAAAGCATTCCAACCACACCTCAGGGAGAAATTTACTCGTTGGAGATTAATATGCAATCTATTTTATCACAATATCCAGAACAAAAATTCCAAAAAATAAAAATATATCAATATTTCTTTTATGGTCTTTTTAATTCCTATTCCCGATTCTTTGCCTTCATGTTATCCTCATGACACTCTATCTTCAGAAATGCTACTATTGATTCATTTAATTGACAGTGTAGAGTTCAATCAAAACAAAATAGTTTTCATATAAATATGCACAAAACAAAAAATAAGTCATGCAATAAATCTTTATTTGTAATCGTACATATCATTATTTGAGTTATGAGTTATTTCTAAATATATGGATAGTTCCCTGAGTGAAAATAATGTGTACTTTTTTCTTCGATGAAAGAAATTCAATAATATTAGAAATTATTATTTTTAAAAAATGTATAGTCTGCAGTCTTGAAAGCAAAGAAGGATGTGCTAGCTTTTGACAAGCAGGCATAATGAGAGGGTAGGTTTTCTTCTGATAAATTAACACTAGAGCTACAGAGAAGAACATTTCAGTCTATGATAAGGAAAATTTTCACAGAGATGACCCAGGATAGCTTCTGAAACATTTATCCTGACACAGTGTTTAAAATTTTATTATAAGGAGAAACATCCATAAATGGAGGAACCAATTAGAAAATGTAATCCCACTCTAATAGTTAGGGTATTTTGCAAGTATAAATGTAAAATAATTCTACTAAACCACAGTCAGGCTTTCACTACTTCTCAAGATTCTTTTCACTTTTTTTCTTTCCTTCTTTTCGCTGTGTGCCTGTGTGTGTGTGTGTGTGTGTGTGTGTGTGTGTCGTATAGGGGGTGGGAATTTCATTACTTTTCCCAATTGTAACTCTGTGAAACAATCTCCACGTTGGTCAAGAGAAAACTGACTTACTTTGTGCAGATTGCGTTGACTATTATATCATGAGAAGATAGAGTTTATCTGCTTTGAGCACCCCCTCCATTTCAGCA
The DNA here is from genome assembly GCF_017311325.1 of Ursus maritimus. Lineage (NCBI taxonomy): Eukaryota > Metazoa > Chordata > Mammalia > Carnivora > Ursidae > Ursus > Ursus maritimus. The sequence continues at coordinate 72,797,701 of NW_024423343.1, read as the reverse complement.
CCTCAGCTGTTTTTCTTTGCTTATACTCTCTTTCTTTATTCAAGAAAGCGATGCTTCTTTTCCTTTGAATTTCATCATCCTTCATTTCCCTACAGCCTTTGACCCGAGGCATGATTTCTCTTCCCAGGAAAATGCCTTCCCTTTCCTTCTCAAGAGGTATCCTTATCTTTGGTTTTTCCTTTATTGTGAAACATTTATGATGGTTAATATGTCACTATCTGCTGATTTTTACACTCCTGAAATGTGGATTTCTTCTCACCACTGTGCCAAAACTGTTCTCATGAGTTTGGCAAATCATCTAGGTATAAATTTCAAAGTAAGAACGAATCTCACTTTATTATTTACTATTTTCCTCAGACTTGCCCTCTTCCCGATTTCCTAATTCTGTAGTAGCACCACTATCTTTTCAATCTCTCGAAATTGTCTTAGATGCATCATTTTCCCCTACTCCTTCTTTCTTGACCAGGTCCCATGACCAACCTATGACTGAGATCAGTAGATTCCACCCCCTTTCATTGTGGAAGGCAGTTATTGTCCTAAGGAAAGCACAGAAAACCTGGGAAAGAAACTTCAAGAATTACACTGAGGTAGCCAAGGAATGAAATCTAGAACTGCCAAGAGACATTGAGACTTAACTGAAATGAGAAGGAGCCACAGATTAAGGATGGAATTTGTCCTGTTCCAATGAAAGCTTGCCATACTAGACTTAGAGGATATATTGATCTTTTGAAGCATGACATTATGTTTTGCTCTGCGCAATGAAAGCTTTCTAGGAAAAACGAGGAGTGGAGACTAAAGTAATGAACTTATACACTTCTTATGTGGCACCTTTCTCAGGGCAAACTCAGTTTTAAAACATGGCCCTTATATTTGGTGTTGAGTCTAGCCTCCAAACCTCTTTCTATAGGAGGGTTACCTCCTACTGTGTTACATACCTTTTATCATAAAGCAAAATATGTGGAACTGAATGTGAACTTTCAACTTTATTGGAAGTTGACGTTATGGAGACTATGCTGATCAACCAGGTTGTATGATATCAGAAAGACTGTTTGGTTAAGACAATGGAGTTTTGGGTTTTTTTGTTTGCTTGTTTGTTTGTTTTTTTAACTCCATTTTGGATTTTTAGAAAAATAATCAATTAAATTTCTAGGATATAGTCAGAGTCCAGTTTTTATTTAAAGCAATGTACAAAAATGTCATGCCAACCTCATCCTAGTTGCATAAAATATAGATAAAACATTCTTCTAAACATCTAAATATTTTGAGCATTAGAGACTTTAGTTTATTCCATCCTTTGTCAGACCATCTACCTTGTTTGCTGACATAATTATTTATTCAATTTCAGTCTTCATTAGATTTTAGGCTTAAAGTCAAAGTTCACTTGGCATTATAGTATTTAGAAATAAGAAATAAATTGACATTGTTGGTAATGTATATATTTTTCTTTTATCTCTTTCATTTTTTTCTTTTACATTAGTTCCTTGGCTACACCCTCCCAGTATCATACTCTTGCAGACTACCCAGAGAAGGGACACTGAATTGAATAATACAAAATAATAAGTAGCAAAAACATAATTATCTCCCAATATTATTGTTCTAGAATCACTCTAGAACTTTATCTAGTTCCATAATTAAGATGTGTTTCACAGATTTTCTGAGTGATAAAAAGACATTGCTTCAAATTCTAAATATTTGTCTCTGGCACAAATATGAAGTATATTTAGAGTAAATATCATTCTTTTAAACGTTTTTAAAAATTGGCACATTTTACTGATTTTAGAATCGAAGTAAAGAAAAGCTTATTTGCAAAAGAAACAACCAAACAAAAACAAAAAATAAACAGTTTTTTAAAGATATAAACTTGGATAAAATTAATTTCATTTGCTACGGTTTTTCTTATTGATAAAAAGAAAACTGATAGCACTTGATACTTGTCATCTGATTTGTTTAGTATCATGCAGGAGGAGCCCAAGACTCAAGTCTTATAAAAGGAACCTACTTAGTTCTTACTCAATAAAGTTTTGTTTATGGAATAAAGCAGAGAGAAGGCTGAGCAATAACCCAGCCTACTATAATAAATTTGCATAATTTGGGAATGGAAAAGTTGATTTTCTTAGCTACAAAGATTGTTGTCTAAATTTCTCACTTACTATCTCTACTTCACATTGTAGTCTTCTAAAATGGAAATAAAGTAAGAAATGCACTAGAAATTCTTAAACACAAATACGGTCAGAGACATATTATTTCAGAAATTATGATAATTCTCAGCTTATCTTGAGAAGCTGGCTTTGCCTCAATCTGAAGCAAAATTTCCTTATTTCTCTCTACTCTCCCACTCTTACAAAACTGCTAGGGTTATCTTCCAGAAACAGAAAGAAAAAATAGAGAGGAAAAGAGAAAAAGTGAGTGGAAAAAGAAAAGAAATTTGGCCATTTGTTGTCACTCTTCTGGTAAATCTTACAAGGGACCTCAAGCTCTGTTCCTATTTTGTTTCATCAGCCATCACAAGGCTCCGCCTTTCCACGATTAGCCATTTCTCCAGAAGATACCTGCCCTTTCACACCCTAAAACTTTTTCTTTTCTTATGCTCTTCATTCATCTCAGGATGGCTCCTCCTCCACCCACTTATCTCTTGCTTAGTTAAAAACTTTGTCAAATGTTATTTCTTTCATGAGGCTTTCCCTAACAGCTCAGTAGAATTAGCCGCCCCTTCCAATGTCTTCTTATTGCAACGAGATTGCAAGGTCCTTCAGAGCAGAGGTCATATCATAGTTGATAATAATAAATGCTTGTTGGGTTTCATTGAATTTAACTTCATCCTCATCTAAAATAAAACTTTATCGAGCACTTTCTGATTCTCTATTAAATATGGCTTCTTTCCTTAAGTGCTGAGGTTTTTATTCTTTTATGCCACTAACTTTATTCTCGTATTAAAATTAATACATAAAACTACTACTCCCAATATATGTCATGAAATACTTGGTGGCAAGAAGATTGTGTTTTCCGACATACTCAAGAATAAGTTATATCATGGGTGCTCAAGTATTTATTTCAATAAATTTCATATTTTTTAGAAATCTTCTAATATGTATGTGTCAACATTAAAAACCCTGACCTCAAATCCATCAAGTTTTCAATATTATATGATCTTTATAGGTTCCTAAACATCAAAAATATAACAAAACGTTTTAGAGTAAGTATATTTAGATGTCACTATAAAAATTTATTTTATATGTTTTCTGTGATTTTTGAAGATTAATTTTTGAATTATGTATTACTTCATAATTAACAAGATAAACATTTTGAAAATAAGATATATTGTCTGTACAATGGGATTGCTATCAGGTCTTTTGAGTCTCATAGAACCTTTCCCCTAAACTTAGCATATTAATGATATGATTATATTTTTTAAAATGACTAATTTATGATTAAGTAAGACAAATTTTACTTACCCATGAGCAATCTAAATGGTCTTCTCCTTTCAATATAATGCCATTCTCATTATTAAAGAATTAAATCTTTCTTGGGTACTTTTGAGGTAAAAAAATGATGAACCAATTCTGTTTTACTCAACAGAGAAATAGTACAATGTGTTATTGTAATCTGACTTGTAGCCTCCTTGTAAAGCACTAGAAATTATTATTTTAAATTGTTAGATTAGATTTTCTGCAGCTTAGTATATTGTAATGTAATTTCTAAATGCAAATGAGATACTGTACAGCTTTTCCATAGAGTTGTTCATGAAAGCCAAGCATTTTACATATTACAGTGAAGTGCATGTTATTAAGACACAAATTATAATGAAGCTTAATTTAGTATGAAGACAAGATACTGTAGCTTTATAATGGATGACAGTGCAGTAGGGTATGTATACAGCAAATATGCCACCTGCCGAAAAATTTAACTGTCAAGAGCACTAAATACACCAGGAGTGATAAGCACTGTACTTGTAAAGATTTCGACTTGCTCCCATTACTTCGTGGCAGAGTTACACTTGAAAGCTATTTTAGCTTCCAAACACTGACCAATCTATTTTTGCCAAATAAAACCAGGGATTCATCCAGTAATACTCCAAGGAGTGAAGGAGGTAAATTCTGCCTTTCAGCTTTCAGGGTAAGAAGTCCCTATTTCATTCATCTTTAACTACTATTAATTGTTGATTAGTTTTCTAGATGTGAATATCTTGTCTTTTTTAGATGTGAATATCTTGTCTACTGTATTTTAAGTAGATGAGGACAATAGCCATATCTTGCCCTGCTTTTTCCTAGCCTGGAGTGGATTTGGAATCAACCCAAATCTGTCTGTACTTTGCTGTACAAGATGGGAAATTAATTTAATCTTGCAGATAATTTTCTTTCTCTAAAAAATAGCTTGTACCGAACGATCTCTAAAGTCTCTTAAAAATAAAAGGTTCTATGAAATATGATCTAATAATTGCTCAGGGAAACAACTGTGAGCTGATTCAAATGAGCAGCGAAACTGTGAGGAACCGAGGGTCTATGGAGGACAACTGCAGAAATATACAAACAAAGGAATCATGAACAATGTCACTGTTTAAACTCATAGTATCCTGTGAACTCTCCAAATCATCCTTGTAGCTGGTGAGGATAAACCATGTACCTGCAATCCAATCACATGGAAGATCTGGGCTGGCCTCACACATCCCAACCTTATACAGATTGTGGGGAGACCGTCTTTGGAAGAAGAGGAAGGTAAAACCACAGCAATGAGTACTACAAATAGCAAAATGGCCTACATATTACAGAACAAAACTCCTCAAAGATACGTTTCTTACTGTTTCTAATCACAGTGTTCATTAAACAAAGCAGTATTTAAAAAAAGAAAAAAATAAGGAGAGACATCAATGGGTTTGTTGCATGCAGAAGAAACCAGCTCAAAAGCAATTCATTATTAATGCCTGAATATTCTTGCTAAACAGTTCTGATTATTTCACAAGAAAGAGGTCAAGGTAGTGGAGAAAGGGATTTAATCAAATAAACTCTCAATCTCTCTCCAAATAGCATTTTCATCCAGCTGCATGTAAATTCATCAGATGACTAGACTCCAAAAGCACAGGCAAGGTTAATCTGCTATGACTGTTAAAACTTCTATGATATGCCTATTGAATAAAGATTTAAAATGGGAAGAACCATGCAAGTTACCCCAAATTAGACTTTTTTTGTGTTCATAAAATACATGAAATTTTCACTGTTAAAAACAAACAACCAATAAGCCGTATTTCTTTTACCTAAATTAAGGCTTATAATTAATTTCTTAAAAAGGGCTCCTTGTGATGTTGTGTAGCTTTCATTTATTGGGATTTTTTAGGACTTCCCACCCTTAGTTTCCAGGAATTCAAAATGTTTCTGCTCTGGTTGGAATTAGCTTAAAAACTTTAAGACCTCAGAAATTCTATAAAAGAAAAAGGTTATAATAAGTTTTACAATATTTTTGAAATCATGCTGATTTACTTTTACTTATATGCAAGATTATAAAATTCATCACATTTTATCCAAAGGCAATATTGCTGGCAAACATTACCAAGTATCTTGGTGATTTATTACTTAAAAGATAAATGTAATTTCAATTTCCAATCTTCAAAATGTAAAAATGGATAGAGATAACAGCAGTAAAAAGGTGTATTAGTGTGTATTTTTACAGACAAGGAAAATACATATAAAGATACAATTACTGCACAGGCACAATTTTACTGATATATTTTTGTCTGCTTCATTCTCTATGAAACTTTATAATTGTGTGTAAATATATTATAAAAGTTAAAAACATGTTTTCAAATATGACAAGGTGTTCAATACCTTTTACTTTGAGAAGGAAGAACCCCGAGTTCATTTAAATATATAGATATATATCTAAAATTGTGCTATATAGATGTTTCTAGAATTCAAAAAATATAAAAGCATAAATAATCTCTGACAAAAATACATAATTTACCTTCGGCAACAAATAATTTAAACGAAGTTTTCCAGTGAAGTCAATGTCATAATCGTGAACCGATATATTTTTTACAACATCTATGATCTCTTCACTATTTGAATGCTCATTTTATGCATTTTTAAATTTGTAATTTCAAAATCCATACAATATACTACAAGATGGTGATGTTTAATTCAGCCTATTGCTATTTCAAAATAGCAGTACCTTTATAATACCTTTCTTCCCCGCTAAATTTATACAATTTCTTTTGCATTTCATCTTTCATTTCTATATTTAAGAAATCATGCAGCAGTTAATAAATCTTCTTTAAAAAATTAAAGTGTTTTTCTGCTGGCATTCTTTGCCCTCTTAACACCCAGCACCTTTCCTGAATCATAGACACCATTTTACACGAGGACAATTTCTAAAAAGCAAAATATAACTGTCTAATTAAGGGCTGTGTGATTGGCTAGTTCGCGGTCCCTGTGACAGTTGTGACAAATACACATATTGGCACAGCCCTAACCTCACTTCACAGTTTGCAACACAAAGATGGTATTTTCAGAAATGTGAAGAACACTCTGATACAAAGCTTCACCTTGTCTAGTGCTATTCCATTTAATTTTTTATTAACTGCCTGAACATATGCCATTCTAGAAGAGGGTAATAGTTACAAAATGTCAGCAGAAACATTTAAACTGCTAAAATGTAAATGATTTTATAAATTTGTAATGAAAGGTAATTGTCATGTGGGAAAAGTAACAGAAAAACAGATATGTGTAAATGCAAAACTGGTAAAAAATACATCTTATTGGTTGAAGGTAGGAAAACCTAAGTATATTTTAATGAGTTCTGTAAGTAGTATTTAAATAAAATTAGATTCATAAGCAGCAAATGTGAATTCTATAATATTTTATTTTCTAACATCAGGAAAGTTCACAATAATGACAAGAACTGATAGAACTTTAATGTGCTAAATTCAATAAACAGTAGGATATTAAGATGCTTCGCCTCGTTTAAAAAAACAAATAAATCAAAGTAGGATAATATAAATAAAAAGTGTCTTTTTATCAGCATAATAGCTTTAAAAGCACCAAATTCAAACATGCTTAGTTTGTTTCTTTACTTTCCACTACAGTGAAAAACCATTTAGTGATTAATCCCTTCAGCAACATAATGCTGGGTCAGTACTTTCAGATATGTCAAGACGGCGACTCGGGCGAAGGATTGAGTATTTCCTCAGCCACCACACAGAGCGGCCACCTTCCGGTTAGGTTTGCGGGCAACCATCTTTAAATGCCTGAGCTGTTCTGCGTGGCCATGACAAGATTTGCAATTCTCTACGTTTATTTACACACCATCACCCCAACTAGACATCACATGGAAGTGGCATGGTCACAGCTGACCCCAGGGTAGTCTCTGTCCCTGCCGATCCAATTTCATCGTGCTCTGCAATTGAACTGCAGTCATACTGTAGACGATGTATGCACAGGACTCCACGCCACAATAAAATTAGCAGAAGCTTGTCAGGGGGTATTTTCCTGTGTTACAGTGACAGACTCTGGACAAATAGGTCTGCTTTCCAGAAATCCACAGAGGTCTGGCTCTCTTGAAATGTATATGAGCCCAGCATATTTATGTCACAGTGTTCTATATGGTAAGGCGGTTACGTGAGAGTTGGAGAACAATGTTAAGCCTTTTTGGAATTTCCTATTTCCTCTTCACAGATGTTAAGGGTTGTGGATTGCCTATGAACAGACTACTGATTTTTGCTGTGTAGAAAAACAGTTTCTGTTTAGTAGTGGGAACTGAGAAAAATGTATTCTTCTTTCCAGAGAAAAAATGCAGCACAGATCTATTGTATTTTGAAAGCAAAAGTTCAGAGAGCATTTTTTGGTTTTTTGCAACTTGATAAATCAAGCTCCAAAAGTCTCTTTCCTGAACCCTCATTTTACCTGTAAAAATTAATTATATCACAAGTAAAATCTGTTTAAGAAGGCACATTTAAAATATACTTGCAAATAAATTTAGAAGATCCTTTGAGATAAAATGTTAAAAGAATAATATGGTAAATAGAACAATTTTACCATCTGTGGGCAGAACATTTTAAAACATAATATGTTTTGTAATCTAGCCTAAAGTAATTTTATTAGATATTCTGTGCAGTTCTTACATCAAACATTCTCAGAAGCCCTGGGATCATTTTATATTCACTGGAAGACAGAAAGAAATCCAAAACCTAGTTAAATAAATTGTTCATTTATTCCTTCCCTTTTATGCACCAAGATCTACATGTGGTCATTAATTATAAAGAGACTATTATAGCACCATATTTTCATTCAATACGATGTCCTGGTATATATCAAAGAAGTCCCATAATTAAAACAGAAGGGCCACAATGACAATTAAAATTACAATCTATATGGGGAAAGAAAGTACAGTTCTGCAATTTTTCACCCTGTCACTGTCAGCCGCGTGGAATATTCTGGTCACGTCTCTTGTGAAGCAGCCTAAATTCTTCTTCACCAATGCAACCTCAAAAGCATTATCAGCACCTAAGCAAAAGCCTATGCAAGTATAATTTAATACGAAGCCACAGTTTGCAAGTAATAGCGTATAAAGTGATATTTAAGTGGTGTTTTAAGCACACTTCTGATGGCTACAGCCGCTTTTCCCTGGTAAATGCGTTTTCCTTTGAGTAGTGATTACGAGTCCTAGGTGAAGAGGTCCTGTGTGCAGGTCTGTCTGTAAGCCTTACTTCCAGCCGTCAATCTTTACTTCACAGTGAAGAAAAAGCCACATAGCACCTTGTTCTTACTCTTGTATGCTGTCATCCCCTGAGCCTGATAACACAAAATCATTTCCACATAACACTTCCCTGCTTCTGCCTCTTAAACCTTGAGACCTACACATTGTGCACGCACTTGCACCCTTGGCAACCGGCTCCCTGGTAGCCCCTTCCTCTGAACCATCAGAGTCTTCCAGCGGACTCTTTTTAACACTTATCTTGGTAAATATCTGCATTAATGGAGTACAGAGCTTTTTGGTAGCAATATGTATTTGCTACAATTTATTGTCTATAAAAGTCACGAGCGGTGAATTATTACTCTTAAAATTGTGTTTTTCTTTATAATAACTTTAAACCGAGCGCTCATATATGAAGCATGCAATGGAGATTGAGAAGGTTTTGTATAATAAAACTGTGACATGGTCATTTTTTCCAGTTTTGCATTACAGAGACACACTCATGCATGGTGCTTTTTAAATTCGTATTATGTGTGAGGTCAGGGGGTCGAATGTCAGAAAGTACTGTTAATTTCACGGGGTTAGGGGAAAGTAAATTCAGAGGGAATACAGATCACTTAGCACAGAAAACCAACTCCTCTGAAGTTTGGTTTTACATTTGTTAACCATATCCTTCAGCTGACGAACCATTGAGACCACGGTGACATTCCGGTCCCAGATATAATGGCTTGACATGCTGCAGTGAGAGTGTGATTCTGACGCCCCGCTCCCGGTGCCAGCCTCAGACTTCCTCTGAATCAATGAAGCACTAAAACTCCACACAACTGGAACTGAACAAAGCATGTTGCCATTTTGGCTGTGATGTTTAAATTATAGAGAAAGCAGTCAGGATGTCTTAAAGTTCAATCTGACAAGAAATGTAAAATATATTTCTGTCTTCTTTCTCTGGGAAGGTAGCATCTTACGCTGCACAGTATCACTACCTAGAGTCCTTTTAAAGTGGTTCATAATAGAACATCAAAGGCAAAATTCTTGCATTTCAGGGTTTTTTCCCTAATCAAAATGACACGTCAGCGTTGGGGCCAAGTTTCTGGGGGGGGGGGGTGCGAATAATTGCCGAGATAATATTATATTATTCAGTTGGCAGTGTAGGGATATAGTTCCTTTATTTTATTCTTTGTGCGGAAAGAAAGAAAAAAAACGAGCATGCGGGCAGATACACATGGCCCAAGTTCAATCAGCACCGCCACCAACAGTGAGATAAAACAATGGTCCATCTCATGGTTATGACAGAGGAGCCATAATCAAAATGGGTTTTAATGTGAGAATTGTGAGCGTGCTGTTGAACTCTGATAAAACCTGCAATTCTATTTAAATATAGTTCACTGGGCTGGTAGAGACAGATGCTAATAGATTTGGTTGGTACTTTCATTTTTATCTTTTTTTTTAATAAGATTTTTCAGATTCAAAACTCAAACGGGGCTCAGCTGCCCCCTTATAATTAAATTTTAATGACATAGGCTGCGTGTTTGTGTTTTGGCAGCATGCTCAAGACTGTTAGCATTTAAACGGTTACAACTCGACTTTGAGGAGGGCAATCCCGTTGCAAGTCATAGGTGACGTTCCTCCAGAGACGCTCTGGTTTACTGGGATGCTGTGGGACCTAGGACAGCTAGCCACAGGTCATCTCCTTGCCGTGGCTGTGACACGAATAAATTAGAATACAATACTACATAGTTGAAATTCCACAGTAGCTTGGGGGCCAATGCTTTTCCATTTTAACGCTTTTTCACCAGAAGTAACACTTCGGTAGGTTTTTGTATGCCAAATGGCCTATTCGTAAATAAAAGCAGTGTGTGGTACTGCTCATAAAATCACCCTTTCTCTTCAAATGGCAGGAGCAATCCAGGGTACATATTTTAATCAGTTTATTTTTTTTTTAAGAATTATTATTAACTCTGCAGCGGTGTCCTTCACCAGGCTTCCTTTTATAATTAAAAACTTTTCCCCTCAAATCCCCTTCTCCTCCGGCAAGCAGCCTGTTGCCTGAAGTTTTAATCCTTCATTACTAGTTAAAACAAAATCACCAATTAGGCACATGAACACGTCTGTATTAATCTCATTAAGGTGATGGCACCAAATAAATTGGAACTATTTTTGTGCTTTTACTGTGTTCCTATGGCTTTATCAGGCCCTGTGGTCATATACAAAGACCTCGAAGCTTAGTCATTTAGAGTCATTCGGTTGTGGACTGAATGTGGCATTACCATCTATGGCTGAAAATTGCTTTCAGCTTTTAAACTGCACTGACTAGTCTGTAGTTAATCTTAGATCATTCACTCGCAAAATTAAATGAGCCAGAACGATGGTCTTTTTTTTTTTTTTATAAAATAATACATCACAAAACACTTATTTGCCCTGCCCAAAAGAGAGATCAAATTCATTTAAAATCCCATAAACCAGAGTTGTGAATTTTTAATTTTATTTAGTAGCAGAGAAATAGAGGGTAAGCTATCTTTCTACAGCACATCATTGCTATAAATTTACATATGGAACATGGTTCGATGCTTAACCAACCTTTAATCTACCTTTGATGTATACTTCCACTTCAATGTGGTCATGTGACACCCTTATTAATGCAAATGTAAAAAAGAGTGTTTTGGATCTCTGATGTAATTAGCCATAAACCATGTTAAAAAAAAAAAAAAAAAGGAGGCCTACTTGAGCCACTAAAGTTGCATATAAAGTTCGCAGTTAGCATCACAGAAGAATAACCTTAAGAAACTAAGTTTAAAATTTTTACTTCACTCATCCCTATATTTTCTGCCCAAGTAACTGTTAAAGACCATTTTACTATACTTGCGATAGTCAACTACGAGTTGATTGCTCAATAATTCATTTCATTGGAGGAAAACACGTTAATTTTCATAGGATTTTAGCCTGTTTCTTGTAAAAGTAAAATCACATTGAGAGAAAAATGCTAATTGAGGCAGGGGAAATGTGACTTTTTGTTCTCCTTGGGGTATGTTATCATCATTTCAAACACCTCATCTTTTAAAGGAAAACAGTGGGTGTGTTTGTTGTGGGTTCCCTCCCTTTCCACTGAGTGAAACTCACAATGTGGACCAACTGTATATGTTTTGATTCTGGCAGTCACTAATTTTAGGCTCTAAAAACCTTGAACCACGTCACATGAGGGGAGGTCACTTCATCGCGCCAGAGGGAGGCAAAAAATTCAGATATTTGAGGGGCTGACCCAGTGTAATTCCCCTGGTGGATGACAGGACGTTAAGGTTAGATATTGGAAAATAAGGTTCATGCCACTCTGTCAGTGGGGCGAATGCAAGCTGCCTGTTTGACAGAGAAGGTGGTGTGTGGTCTGGACCTCAAGAAAAAGGAAGTCAGCCACCCAGATCAAAAATGACTCTGTCGGCCATCCAAAAATGACTCTGACATCGGCTTAGAGAGGCAGGAAAAAAAAAAAAAAAAAAGAAAAGAAAAGAAAAGAAAATTGTACTTTGTTCTGGGATAGTCTAGGGAAATTCGTGGACCCATAATTGCCAAAGCCACATCTGTGACTTCTCTTTATTTTTACTATATGTTGCAAATGTACCTGACTCAAGTTATACAATTCCAAAGTTAGCCGTGCATCACTTCCTAAAAATAGGTTATAAGTATAGTACAGTGAAATAAAATGCATTTCTATTAGAACGTTCTTTTTAATTAAAACAGAAGCGAAAGTCACTGAAATTGATAGAAGCCACTCATTAGTTACATAATTATTTTGCCCACTGTGGACATGTCCTTCTATTTCATTGCAATAATTTAGAAAAACATGATTTGCGGCCAAAACTTCATACTCATTTTATTGAGATTGTCCTGTCTGTCTTGAAAACTTTCTTGAGACTCTTTGACCTGATTCTAAATATAACTACATTCTTTAAATCTGTTCTTATTGCTACATTAAGAGATAGCGGGCTTATATTTTTCAACAAATTTTAATGATCTAAAAGCACCTAAATCTATCCAAGATTTGTCTCTTTTCTAAGAATAGGGACGAAGTAAAAGATACGTACATATTTTTAAATATCTTTCAAATATAAGATGACCGTTTAAATACTTCACACTATTAGTTTTTCCATCTCAAGAAAAATATCTGCATATTGTTGTTTATTCTATAAAATATTCCTTTTTTTTTAATAGCCTGAACCAAATAATTTCTCATTTTTACAGGCTTCACTTCACTTTTCTCACAGTGAATAAATTGCAACTTATTTCCATGAAATTCACAGATGACACAGATCTTTATTTTGCATAAAGGCATAAAGAAGTGTCTAATATCTTCAATATTCATCTGCTAAGTGGACATTTGCATTGGGTTAGAACGGAAAGAGAGCCCCAACCCTCCCGCAGTGACAGCTGTACAAAGGGATGACATCTGACAGCTGTGACAGTGCTGAAGGGAAACTCAGATGACTCGCAGCATCCATGATCCAATTACAGCACACATCCCTCTGACAGACCCAGCAGCTTGACTCCAGCGTTTGGAAGGACAGTATTGATCTCTTGTCAGAAACCAGTTGCCTGCCTGCAATTGTGCGTTGCTGAACTTTGAAAAGCTATAGTACCCTCTTAAATGATAGGGGCAGTCAGGTTATAGTATTCAGGTACAAAGAGAGGTGCAAAGGGTATCTGCTAAATGCTCTAAACTTGAACAAATCATAACAATATGACAGTCCAATCATACTCAAGGAGCCCAGCTGATCTAGCTGGCTACTGTCTGTGCTAATGGAAAGACAGTTCTTTGTGTTTAGTGGGATGATCTTACTTGATGAAAAGGCCACTGCAATTAGTGCATGCTGGTTGGCTGTGCGGGGTGACAGCAGCACGGACGGTGTAATGGCAGCTGCCAATAACCCCAACTTCAAGAAAACAGACAATTAGGCCTTTGATCCTAACACTGTTAGTCCCTCTCCTCCAGACCTCTGCTCGGCTTTTACTGTAAATCTCGCAAGGGCAGTGTGTTACGACCTCACCAAACAGGACAACTTGGTCAGGAGGTCAATTACCTGTCTCCCCTTGCTTTGTATTCCTGACTTCCTGAGAGAGAGAGAAAGGGAGAGAGAGAGAAAGAGAAGGAAAGAGAGAGACAGAGAGAGACATCCACGCAGAAGGTTAACAAACATAAACATTTCTTTCGACTATAATTTAAAGGAAGCTAATGTGTGAGCATCGATATTCTAAGATGCAAAATTTTAAAATACATTTTTAAAACTAGGGCAATAAAAGCAAGATGCTAAACTTTATGATGTAGATAAGAGATATCTAATGGCAACTGAGCTAATATTTTAAGATACATGTGACACTCCATGTTCAAAAACTATCAAAATCCCAGGATAATTAAGAGTTATCTCCAGTTTCCCTTTATTATTTTAGGCTTGGTTAAAAATGGATGAAATACGCTAAAACTTAGAGCATACACAAAACTTATAATGCAAATCATTTCAGAGCTTTTCCTCAAGTGCAGCTCCAACAGATAAAGCACTTAGGTGGGAGTGCAACAAGTGAAATTAAGTACTGGAACACACGTACAAGCACTCCCGTACATACACAAGCCACACCAGAATAGACAACTCTATGATCAGAAAAATTAAGTCTAGTGCTTGCTTCAGCAGCACATATGCTAAAATTAGAATGATACAGAGCTCAGCATGACCCCTGCGCAGGGATCCACGAAATCAAGAAGCGTGCCATATTTTTAAATAAATATTATTTTTTATCAAAGTATTGCTGACACACAATGTTCATCAATTTCAGGTATACAACCCAGTGATTCTACAAGTCTATCCATTATGCTGTGGTCACTATAAGTGTAGCTACCGTCTGTCACCATACAAGGCTATTACAAGACCATTGACTATATTCCCAATGCTGTGCCTTTCATCCCCATGAATTATTCATTCCCTAACTGGAAGCCTGTACCTTTCACTCTAAATATTCTTCATGTACCTCACATTTAGGATTTTTCTTAACTTCACTAGTTTTTTCTATACTTGTTGAATAGGTAATAAGCATTATTAACTCTAGGTAGGCAGGGAGTGAAAAACAAAACTATAGAATGGGTATAATGGCAAACCTGGCAAACTAACATTATATAAATCATAGCCGTAAACCATTGACTATTTCAAATAGTCAAACGTTGACGAACAGTTTCATATATTTAAAAGATAAAGTAAGGTATGAAAACGAGAGCTTCAGAAATGAGCAGAGAACTAGTGATCGAAAGCATGAAAAAATAAACTTTGGGAGAGCTGTAAAGCAGAGGAAAAACTGAGATATAATAACATCTAAGATAGAAAATACAGAACCAACGTACTTCAGAAATACAAATCCTTAATATACACACACAAATACCCCTGTTCACTCATGTGTAGATAAATTGAAACACCTGAGATCGCCCAAATATATAAATTGGGTAATACGAAATTAATGAGAGTATGGAGACACAGACATTCTTACCTTCTTTAGGGGAGTATAAATTGTGACAGTCTTTCTTGAGGTTAACTTAGAAATATCTGTCTGAAATGCACTGTGAAGAAAAATTGCTCAAAGATTTATATGAAAGAACATTCACAGTATTCTTTGTAATGAGAAAAACTGAAAACAACCTGAATATCTGGTAGGAGGGGACTAAGTAACTGTACCATGATGCCTGCATAAAATAGGGTAGCCAATAAAGGGAATGAGGTGGATTCATGTAAGCTGATATGAAATTTTCTCCAAGATATAAATGTAGTATTAACTTATTTGTATAAAAGTGCACATAAAGCAAACATATATGTAGTTCATTTTCATTTGCAGGGATATATGTAGGGATATTTGTATATTTGTGCATATATGAATATGTATGACATCTATATCTACATATGCATGCTTTTTGTATACTAACATTTCTAGAAATACAAAGAAGAAACTAGTAATAGTAGTTATCTATTGTGAGTTGGAGATGGTAAAATTTATTTTTAACTTGTGTTACCTTACGCTATTTACATGCCGATGTATTATCTTGATAATTTTTACATTCGTTAATTAAATGTTTTTGTTTTAATGATCTTCTAACTAATCTAAAACTAGCCTAAAGATAGAACCTAAAGAATTTGTTCCCTTCATTCCTTTGTTAAACATTTTTTTTTGTTATCTATTGTAGACATCAGATTTATGCTCATCTTGAGAGCGTGAAGCGTAATTTGCCTGACCGCAAGATTCTCCTGGTCTGGTTGGGGAGATTGAAAATAAAAGGGTGCTATGAAAAAAATGCTGCATATCATGGTAGACCTAAGGCACAGGATGTCAAGGGAGTATGCCTAGAGGACCCTAGATTAAAGTCTCAGATGGCAAATGTGGTCAGTCAAGTGAGGGAATGCATAGGCCCCAGGATTTAAAACACGGAAAGCAGCATGGAAAAGGAAAAAGGGAGCAAGCGGGCAGTTTGATATGACTCGTCCTTAGAAAACAGATTAGTGGTGAAAGATGAATCTGGAGAAGAAAGTAAATATTTCAAGGGGAAAGATGGTGATTGATGACCAAAAACACCTGCAAAAGTTCCAAATTTTTTCATTCATTGAGATAGTATAGAGATGCAGTTGTCCAAATATGTTGAAAACTGACAATCACCTGGGTTCCACATTAAAAGAGGCAGATTCATGAAGTCCGACACATACTCGTCAGATTGAACTGATAATCTGCATGCATTAACAAGTATCCCTGGTGATCGTTATTATCTGACAAGTTCAGAAAACATCCATAGAAAGTTACAGCATCCAGTAGGCTATTTATCTTGAGCCAAAACCTGACCCACCAGAGAAAAAACTACCCAGCCCAAATGAAAAACTCCATCTTTGAATTTATTTCTACAGTGGCAAATATTAAGTAAAATATATAACACAAAATCTTAATTCCACCAAGCCCCTATTATGAGATAATTGTTTACTTTCTTGATAAATAAAAAGATAATTATATTTCCTTGAAGGCATCTCATAGAATGAAGAAAGTCCATAACCTTTATTCATCAGACTTTTTAGGACAATTTATTACTAATTCAAATTATAGGATGATATGAACTTATAAACATTTTAAACTAAATGATTCTACTATGAAAGTGAAAAAATATAGATATTATGAAATTCTTTTAAAGTAGTTTACATTTTTAATTGTTTTCAATCTTACTCTAGTTCTTTAAATTTTTGAATTGTTTCATGACTTTAAAATACATTTCATTCATATTAGTTTTACCTTCTCCACTAAATAGGTGAATAACTTTATCACTAAGAATTTACTATATTTTAATAGATTCTGTTTTCTAGAAGTCTGGAAATACAGATCTCTAACAGGCCAAACTACAGCAAAGAGAGAGAATATATATTTCTAGCTTCATTTCAGCCCTCAAGATGGTGTGCTTGTTGGTTTGAGTATTAGGCTTCTGTGGTCTAATTGTAGGAATTGATCTCTTTGTGACACATTTAACATTGTTGTGCTCCATTTCAAAAGACTGTGCCCTTAAACCTGTCCCCATCTCAAATACCTGCCATTGGTCAGAAGGAAAATGAAGGAAGAGTGTGGATGGTTTCATAGAAAAATACACAACAAATAAACTTAATTCGATTCAATTCAATTCAGTGGAACAGAAGCTTTAAGAATTCTATAGCAAGGATCCATAATCAGGAACCTTGAACTGGAGCTCAAAGATGTTATGGTAATAAGCACAAATAAATATGTGAAAAGAAATAAAATGGTTTAGTGTGGTGGACATCATAACAAATATATACAAGGCACAGGAGAGTGAGGATTATCTGATGAGAAAGTAGGGAAGAAGAACGTATGTATGAATTTAAGATAATTCTAAATGATAAGTAAGGATTCGTCAGATTTATAGGGTTTGGAAAGAGGTTCATTCTGAGCAGGAAGAGTAGTGTGCCCAAAAGCACATGGAAGTTGTGCACATCAGAAAACTGGAGCGTTTAGTATTGATGGAACGTGTGTTTTGAGGAGGAGAAGGAAAGACGTTCAGTCTTACCGAGACTTTTTTCAATTTTCAAGGTATCTCCTTCTGCTATACTCATGCTCCCAGTGAAAATTTCCTCCAAATCCCCATGTACTCCTGTAATCTCAGGTCCTAGAGAAAAAGATGCAGAGGGACCATGCTGAGTAAAATTACATTATTTATAACTAAAATTCTCTGATAAATTGTGCTGTATCAAAACTGTCCTAACTTAAGATGTATTATAAAAGAAGTCCTGATGCAATCCTAATCTTCAATTATAAACTTTTTCCAATTAAAAATAAATAAATGGTGTAAAGAATCACAACACCTGGAGGAAATCTAACAATGCGTTTTTCCCTAGACTCTGAACAACAGCTTGTGTAACCTATCCACTCTATGATTCTTCCCCTCTACCACGCCTTGGTTCTTGCCTGGGTTTTGTACCATTATCAGACCTTAAAAGAAGAGATCACGATGAATCATATGAATTAGCAAAGCCCATGTAAAAACCCTCATCAATCACTCCGCACTCTGAAAACACCATCTCTTAGCCCTGGCACCATAATATTGTGTTTATAACAGTGGACGTCTAACTTAGGAAACTCTTAAAGAAGCTGGAACAGGTCACTAATATCCCCCAGCTTTCGGTCCTCTTCTAAATGTAATTGGCATTATAGGGTAAAAGGTTTACTACGGTATCCTGGACATCTTACAAGTCACCACATAGACCACATAGACAATGCTTGGTCACGGTTTTGGTGGAATGGCCTTCGATTCCTCCTGGACCAAGGGCGGACATCCTGAGAAACCACGGCAGCCTACAGTTTTTCATCCATATTTTATGGGAGATTTTCACAAAACCATTTCTCATTCCTATTCCTAGTTTCAGTCGTATGCAGGTCTACCTTGCCCTCATTTTAGGGTACAACTATAGGTTTCTGTGTGAGTCTATAAAACCGCTACATGAGTAATAAGCTTTGTATTTTCATTTGGGCTCATTGTCTCACACATTTATGAAAGTGTGGCCAGTCAGTCTAGCAGCTGTCACCACAGTGTAGCTTGTGGGCTGCTTGGTCACTTTACAGATTTAGTCACTCCTGAGGTCCATGGGAAGGAAATATTGCTGCCCCTTAAGGGAAAACTTACTTTTGGAGGTACAACTAATGTTAATTTCCAATGAATATCTATAAAAAGCTCTATACAGTGAGAATAGAAACATTCTATCTGGTAGCATGTTAAATCTCACTTACCATGCTAACATCGATTGGACACTTGCACATGCCAGCCACTGTTCTAAGAGTTTTATACACACAATCTATTTTAATCCCCACACCAACTTCGTTATTAGTTCAAATCTATACATGAAGAAATTGGGGTTTAGAGAATTTAAGTAACTTCCCCATAGTTATTACAGAGCTAGAATGAGCCATAACCAACATTGGAATAGACATAGTCCAATTCTAATGCCCTTATTTTTAACTACAAGGTGATTCAACCTCCTCACTAACAGTGATCACGCCACGTTTGATTTGTGTACATAGCAATCAATCTCACCATGGATCTTTATGCCAAATAAAACTGATCACCTTATGTGATCAAATGTGATCCCCTCATTTCCTCAGAATATTATTTTCTCTAGAACCAGTCACTTATCCAATAAGTCACTTCTAAGTTTAGTTTATATGTTAATCTAAGACAGGCATTAACACTCCATCCCCAATCATGTGATCATCTTCTACGTGATAATTAAACATTTTAACAGGCATTTTTTTAAGTTGCCCTTTTTGGGGGCCCCAGGTGGCACAGTTAGTTAAGCAACGTACTCTTGGTTTTGGCTCAGGTTGTGATCTCAGGGTCCTGAGATTGAGCTCCCTGTTGGGCTCTGAGCTCCAAGCAGAGTTTGCTTGAGATTCTCTCTTACTGTCCCTCTGCCCTTCCCACTCGCGTTCTATCTCTCTATAATTTAAGTAAATAAACTCAAAAAAAAATAATAAAGTTGCCTTTAAAAAAAATTTAGCCATTTAAACATATCACACTTATTTAGGCCAGTTAAAGCCCTATCTTTATGAAAATATGAGGAACATGGCACTGAGTGATCCCCAGTAATGGATGTCCTATCTGTCCAAGACTCAAAATCAAATATTGACCTATGTTGCCACATATATATACTCTGAAGCTTGTATGTTATTTGCTGTGCGCTGCTACCTAATTTCAGCTTTTCAAGAATGAAATTCCAAGGAAAACTTTCCTTCGTATGTCCTCTGCGTAGTAGAGTCACGTTAGAAATAGCTAACCTTCTGCTCTCCAGCCTCCTTAGGTTCCCATTTTGATTAGATAGAGGTTATGCAGTCATCATCATTTGAAATGACCCTGTTTTCCTTATCAATACAGAGTCTCATGAAAATCAAGCAAAAGAAAAGACAAATGAAAGAAAAGAATTTTCAGACTGAATTTAATCTCTGATTTTATAATATTTACAAGAACTTTGATTTAATTAATGACTATGTATGCAGACAAAACCTTCATTGTTTTTTGGTAAAATATTATTTTAAACTGTGTCTATAGACTATCTTTTTCGAGGTATTAAGAATGTTCCTAGGGGGCTCCTGGGTGGCACAGCGGTTAAGCATCTGCCTTCGGCTCAGGGAGTGATCCTGGTGTTATGGGATCGAGCCCCACATCAGGCTCCTCTCTTATGAGCCTGCTTCTTCCTCTCCCACTCCCCCTGCTTGTGTTCCTTCTCTCGCTGGCTGTCTCTGTCTCTGTCAAATAAATAAATAAAATCTTTAAAAAAAAAAAAAAGAATGTTCCTAAAACAAAATTTATTAGGAATACTACAGGAAATTCAATATAAACTTTCTGTATGTCAATCAAGCAGAATATAACGTTTGACTCCAAAAAATTCTTGGCAGAATTTACCAATAAAGAGATTTGATAAACAGTAAGAGAATACTTGCCAATGACAAATCTAGAAACTAATATATAAGATGTATTTTAGATAGAACATTTTATTATGCATATAAAAGAGATAAAATAATTGTTCAAATTCTTGATCATTAAGGAACAAAAAGAAATAGCAGTGACGAATTGTGAAACAAATTTACATGAAAAGACTTACCCTTTATATTTTGTGTTGACTTATAATTCTTCATCAATATCATTTTTATAAATATTCATATCTGAAAATTCATAAAGGGGCACACACAGGATGGTATTTTGTTATTGTCCGTCTGTACTTTCTAGTTAATGCAGAAAGTCATACTAATGTAAATGACTATAACAAATATCTTAGTCTTTGAAAATTGACAGAATTAGTTTTACATATTTTTATTCATTTGTTTCAATTTATGAACTGCAACCCATGGCCTCTGAGTACATGTGCATGATAAAATTATCAGAAAACAAATTATAAATAGTAATCACTGACCTCTTTCTTAGCCACTGAACTTTATCAATGGCCTGACCCAAGATCCCAGGCCTGGAGGCCAATCAACTTTACCCTGTCAGTTCATAAGGCAAATAAATTTCTAAATATAATCCCCCACATGAAGAACTTCCAACCTCTAGTTTGATGAAGCTGAGATTCACTGACTGTTGTCTGTAGTAGTTATACAGCAAATTTTAACTATGAGTATATAGAAGGAAAATTTACTACAGTGATCTTATGGAAACTAGTTTATGCAATTAATTCGTTTTTTTCCTAGGTCAACTTACACCATAAATACAATTTGATAATTTAGCATTTTTATTCTCAAAATAAGTTTACATGAAGAAATACAGTTTTATTTTAATAAAGGTCTTCATATTGACAGAATTAACCTATCGGCAACTGGTCTGAAAGCTCTAATGGATTCTGAAATTTTCAGTTGTTGTATTTTCCACATTTCAATACAGTGACTAGAATTCTGGGGAAATACAAAACAGTTACTTGAAATTTTGAAATAAAGGTAAATACTTCCTTTTATTCTTTAATGTTTAATGACTGCAGCTACTTTTTTCTTCCTGCCTTTCTCCATGTGTTTATAATCGTTACAACACTTTGATAATCATTTAAAAAGTACAAAAGATTTCTTCATTAAGGCCTCACTCTCGAAGAATAAGAGATGAGGGGCTGTGAAGGAAAGAAAGAACAGGGACAGAGAGTCAGAAAAGATGTCAAGTCCTTCTTTAAAACTGTATTCACGTGGAAGTGAGGTCTCCTGAATTAGATCAAAACAAATGAAGAAATAGTGAAAAACTGCACAAAAACTCAAGGTTTAAAAAGAGTACTATTAAGTATTCAGAATGTGTACTATAGGTAAGTGAAAATTTTGATATATTAAAGTCAGATTTTTTTGAGTAGTTAATGAAAGAGAACCTATCCTAAGACAAACATGAAAAGATATACTATGTTTATATGGAGGCAGAAAACTCCAAGAAGAGCCAACACAATATTGAAAAAGAAGAACAGAGTTGGAAAACTGATGGTACATGGCTTCATGACTTATTATAAAGATACATTAATCAGGACAGTATGGTGTTGGCTAAAGAATAGACAAATAGATGAATGAAATAAAATACAGAGACCAGAAATAGACCCACATAAATACAATCAACTGATCTTTGAAAAATGAACAAAGGCAATACAATGGAGTCAAGATAATCTTTCCAACCATTGGTGCTGAAACAACTGGATGTCCCCATGAAAAAAAGTAAACCTAGACAGAAACCTTACACCTTTCAAAAGTGAACTAAAAATAGCTCATAGGCTTAAGTGTAAAACACAAAACTGTAACACTCCCAGAAGATAACATAAGGGAAAACCTAGGTGACCCCGGATATAGGAACAACATTTCAGAAATCATTGATAACCTGGACTTCACTGACATTAAAAACTTCTGCTCTCTGTAAGGCCCTGTCAAGAGAATGAGAAGACAAGCCACAGATTAGGAGAAATATTTGTAAAAGACACATCCATTAAAGGACTGGTATCCAAAATGTACAAAGAATTCTTAAAACTCAATAAGAAAACAAACCAACCAATTAAAAAGTAGGCCAAAGACCTTAGCAGATATCTCTCCAAAGAAGATATGCAGATGTAAAATAAGTATATGAAAAGATATTCCAAATCATATGTCATCAGGGAAATGCAAATTAAAATAACAATGAGCTACCAGTACAAGCCTATTAGAAGAGCCAATATACAAAATGTTGGCGACATCAAACACTGACAGGGATGTGGTACAACAGAAACTCATTCATTGCTATTGGGAATGCAAAATGTTACAGTTACTTTGGAAGACAGTTCAGCTGTATCTTACAAAACTAAACATACTCTTACCATACAATCCAGCAATTGTGCTCCTTGGTATTTACCCAAATCCTTGAAAATTATGTCCACACAAAACCCTGGACACTGATGTTTACAGCAGTTTTGCTTGTAATTGTAATTGCATTTTGGCTCTGAAATGACATTAAAGCCAGGGATCAACATTAGTATCAAGTTCAACTTTTGTTAGAAATTAAGTTACTTTGGGGTGACTGGGGGGCTCAGTCAATTAAGCAACTGACTCTTGGTTTTAGCTTAGGTCATATCTCTGGGCCCTGAGATCCAGCCCTGTGTCAGACTCCACACTCAGTGGGGAGTCTGCTTCTTTCCCCTTCCTTTTCCCTTCCCCCCACTTGTGAGCTCATGTTCTCTCTCTCTCTCAAAAAGAAATAAGTAAATCTTTTAAAAATTCTAAAAAAAAATAAATAAATTAAGTTACTTTATTAAGATTTTAGTGCAATTAACCCATCTGGACATTCTTCCTTGTTTCATTATCCACTCAACACTAGACAGCTGAATTTCTACTGATGCTTCTGGTTAAGTGGATTGTTTCATCCATATTAACATGGACATTTAATAATGTTTATATCTATTTAAGTTTATATTTGCATAATGTACTTTTTTCTTTCCCCAAATGGAGGGCATTACTCTTTCAAATTATGGTTAAAAAATTAGAGTGTGAATGTTATAAAACTCAAATTGAGGCACTTAGAAACTTCTTTAAATTTGGTCACATTGCATCAAAAATTAATTAATTACCAACGAAGCAATCTATCTTAATATAATCATTTAAAGAAGCACTGGAAAGATATGTTTACATGATATCATGATTTATAATAAGAAATATATATTAGGGGCACCTGGGTGGCTCAGTCATTAAGTGTCTTCCTTTGGCTCAGGTCTGGGATTTTGCCTGACACCGGGCTCCCTGCTGGACAGGAAGCTTGCTTCTCCCTCTCCCACTCCCTCCGCTTGTGTTCCCTCTTTCTCTGTGTCTCTCTCTGTCAAATAAATAAATAAAATCTTCAAAAAAAAAAAAAAAAAGAGAAATATATATTTGATCTTTGTATCCATTTCTGGCACAGAACTCCTAAAACCCTTTGAATTTTCTAGTGATAAGAACAATAATGGGGTCTTTCTGTTATGTTAATGACCTATGGGTGGGGGCTGGTTGCCAGAACAAAACCTAACCACGCTTATTAAAGGGTTGGAACTTTCAGTCTCATCTTCAACCTCTGGGGTGGGAAAGGGGGACTGGAGATTGAATCAATTGCCAATGGTCTATTATTTAATTTTCATGCCTATGTAATGAAGCCTCCATAAAATCTCAAAAGGAAAGTATTCAGAGAGCTTCCAGGTTGGTGAGCAAATGGAGGTGCTGGGAGAATGATGTGCATGGACAGGACGGGGAATCTCAGTGCCCTTTCCAGATACTTTGCCCTATCCATCTCTTCCATTTGGCTGTTTCTGAGTTATTTCCTTTTATAATAAACCCGTAATACAGTACATACAATGTTTCTCTAAGTTATAGAGTTAGAACTGCTCTAACAAATAAATCAAACCAGAGGAGTGGGTCATGGGAACCTATGATTTAGAGCCAGTTGGCCAGAAACACAGGTAAGAACTGCAGCTTGCAACTGGTATCTGAAGTGTGGTGTGTTGTTGGGAAGGGGCCAGTAGTGTAAACCCCAATTCTTAACCTGTGGAGTTTGACGTGATCTCTGGGTAGATAGTGTCAGAATTGAGTTAAATTATAGAACATCCAGCTGGTGTCTGAAGAATTGCTTGGTAGTATGGAGGAAACTTCTCTCTCACACACACATATATGTTGGAATTGGATCCAGAAACCCAAAAGAGCTTGTTACTATAAAAGTAGTTTTAAAAAATCCTTCTTGGGGCACCTGGCTGTCTCAGTCAGTAGAGCATGGGACTCTTGATCTCAGGGTTGTGAGTTCAAGCCCCACACTGGTGTAGAGATTACTTAAAATTGAAATCTGAAAAAAAAAACCTTCCTTGAAGAAAATTATATTAAGTTTCAAAGATGAGGAAACTAAGATTTTTCTCATACTATACCTCATACATATGACTTGAATGACAGACATCATCTGATCGAGATACCCTAACTGGTAATTTATAATTGTTGACATTAAAATGAAAGAGGAAAAAGTGCTGAGGCAAGCAAAGCATAACATTTTTGTTTCAGTATGTACCTTTTTATCTTCTCCAAATTTGCTCTTAATTTTCAAAGTAGCATGATAACTTCTCTCAAGAGCCATCATTCATCCCCAAGTATTATTAGAAAGGTTACAAATTTAAATCTTAGCAAATGGGCAAATTTGGAACCTTACATTAGAAGGTTCTTAATCCTTAGGAAATGAATATTTAGCAAAAAAGAAATGGACCTACTTACTCAGAGGATTTTATTCCAATTCTGTTTACTTCTTCTTAGCACTCCCTATCAAAAGTGACCAGAGATTTATTCCTTGAGATTTTGCCTACTAATACCATTCTAAGATATTTCTGTTCAAAAAACTATACAAATATTTCCCTATGATCTTATATCATTGTTATACAGTAATAGTGATTACTATGATAAAAAACTGAATCTAAATAAAGTAATACCAATAAATCTGTAAGTGCAGATTTTTTAAAATTCCCCCTATGTAAAGTATTATTTCTTATTCAGTGCAGTTTCCTCTTACCCTAAACATCTGTGATTATATAATACCAACATAATAATTAAACACTAGTCTCAGGCATGTTTTGGTTATACTGAAAAATTTAGTAAAGAAGAGGTTGGATATAATCTGTAACAGGAATGATGAGACCAGAGTACCACATAGGAGGGAACACAAAGCAAAATCTTTCACTGGGAGCAAAATCCATATGCCTGCAATGACTCTTATTCCTTTTGAAGGGGGAAATAGACATAGTTATTTTATCAGCAGGACTCAAACTGAAAATATACACACAGAATTGGACAACTACTGCTGATTATTATTCAATCATTAATATTATTATATATTATATTATTATATATTATTATATATAATATATATTATTATATAATATTAATATTGTTATATTAATATTATTCAATCATTAATTTGCCTCACTTAACTGAGAACCAACAATGAACTGAGCACTGTCAAAGTTTTATTTTAGTATACGAAAAGGTTTTGCATTAGTCAGACTGTGGTCAAAACTACAGATAGAGGAAAATAATAAGATTTTGCTAAGATATTACCTCCTCCTGGAAAATTTTATTGGTTATCTATAGTGTAAAAGAACACCTTAAAATTTAGTGGCTTAAAACATTAATAATTTATTATTCCTCACAAATCTGAGGGCTGGCTATATAATTCCTCTGTTAGATTTGCTGTCACTCTAGGGACAGCCAGGATGGAATGTTCAAGATAACCTCACCACCTAATTTGGATTTTGGATCAGGCTCCATTTTCCTCCACATGGTCTCTCACTCTCCTCTAGGCTAGAATGCCATGCTTTACACAGAAGACATTAGGCAGCATTTTAAAAGGATGAAAGTGGAAGCTGCAAGACCTCTCGAGTAGACTGGGTGATTCGCACAATGTGATGTCCACATTATGTTGGCCAAAGCCTAGACCAGATTAAAGGATTAAAGAATAAACCACATTTTAAATGAGAAATGGCAAAAAATTGTGACTATGTTTTCAATTTACAAGGTTTTTCCATAAGCACATAGTAGATAATAGAGTCTTTGCTGATTGATTAAGATCAGAACCATGTAGTCTAAAAGACTGCTGGTTTTGCTTGCTTCCTGATTGATTATTCCATTCTTACTTCATATTTGTTTTCGTATGATAAAACTAAGGTATAATTCAAGAAGAATATAATGAGCAGGAAAAAGAATGTCATATTAAATTAGAACAAGTATAACAATTATGAACTTTTATACCTGAATAACATAGCAATAAATTGTATAATGAAAAAAAGAGAACGAGAAAGAAAATTACAACTACAAAGAGAACGTTAGGGAAAAAAACAATCATAATGGGAAATTTAAGAATCTCTTCATCCGAAAGAACAACAAAACAAAACAAAAATTATGATAAAGATTTAATTAATAAAATTAAATAATATAAATCTACTTGTATACACATGCCATATTTACCTTACAAACACTATATAAAATACCTTCCATATATTTGTGGAATAATGTAGTTTCAGTAATAACAGTTTCTACCCTCAAAGTGAGTCATTTGCAGATAACAATTATAAATTCTGCACAAAATGTAAAAATAACTATTTTGAGAAACTGAAGACTAACCAAATTCAGACAGAAATAGGGGAGCCTGACCTTTGAAAGAATGGCACTATCGTGGGTGGGACTTGGATTTATACAGTTTTTCCTAAGTGTATTCTCCAGTTCCTGCAGTACAGGGCAGCTAAAACTCGAGTAGAAAGTCACAGTCCTTAAGGAAACAGAGTCTTAAGGAAACAGAGGATACAATTTAGGGTTCCTTAAGGAAAATGAAGGAAGAAATCCCAGGAAGGAGATAGCCACAGAAGGAGAAGTCATACAAGTTGTATATAAATGTCACCGAAATCCTTGTCTGACCCCTAATGTGTGCATGCTTAAGGAAGATTTCAAGGACAGGTGACAAAGCTGGAAGGCTAAAACCTGAGCAGAGGTTTCACCTTCTTTCACGTGAGAACTGAGTTTGAGTTCAGCCAAGTTAACTGCATAGAAGATCAAAAATAATACACTTCAAAAGAAGATAAAATACAGAGAGTCTACAACATATTTTTTAAAAGGCCCGATAATTACTCAAAAATAACTAGCCATGCAAATATATATGAGAATTTCAATAGACAAAGCAGCCAATAGAAACCAACATAGAGCTGACTCAAATGTAAAAATTAACAATGGGTTTAAAGCAATTATAAGTCTGTTCAAGGATGTAAAGAAATATATAATCATAAAAAATACAAATATAACATTTTCATAATGATAAAAATAGTTAAATTGAAAAACCATCACCATAATATATTGAAAATGCTTCAAATATGGAAATTAAACATCATACAACTGAATAAACCATGAATCACAGAAAAATGATAAAGAAAATTAGATATTTTAAAATGAATAATGAAATACACCACATCAATATTTTAATGATGAAACATTGCTTATACAATAACAAAAGTGAGCGTAGAACATTTTGAAGAAAAAACTCTGAGAATAATTTTAAAAGCTAACAAAAAATAAACATTTGAAAATATTTGTAATATATATTTATATACATTATTTCTATTTATATATTATTCATATATATATATAAAAGTCTTAGCAAGGGTGATCAAAGAAAATAAAGAACTGAAAATTGTGGGGGCTTTTCCATTGTCCCCATCTTTCTGCTTTGAGGGCAGCATTGGACATGGAATTGTATAGCTATACCAGTGAGGGAGCATCTTGAGAGAAAATTCACTTTTCTGGCAGAGAAACTAGGAAAAGCAGAACTCGTGGCCCATTTACTAGGGGAGAAACCCCTGTTAATTTCTTTTTCTTTCTTTTCTCTTGCTGCTTTGTCATGAGAGTGACCAGGAGTGTGGAACTGAGTAGTAATGGGAAACTAAGTTTTGGAGAGAAACCTTATTTTTCTAGCTAAAGAACCAAAAGAAAAGTTTCCTGAGAACTCAGTAGTATGAGAAAAATTCCAGAGATATCATCTGGGGAAAAAAATATGCTAATTCTGTGTATGAACTAGTGAAAGTCCCAGACTAAAGAGTCTAGATATGCACAAAATCAAACCAAAGCAACACAACGAGCTGAGAACTAAGTCAGAAAATTAACTACAGCCCAAATCCCATACTCTAGTCCTTGAGAGGCATATGGGCAAGATAGAATTGAGACATTAGGAGAGCTTCTGAAAACTGAACTGACATTATAACCATTGGACACACAAAGTGACATAGATTTGTACCTAACCAAGTTGTTGTCTACTAAAACAAACAAAAATCAACACTCTCCACAAGATAAGAGGAGCAATAAACTCAAACATAATTTTTAAGTTTTCAAGATAAATCCAAAATTACCTGCCATGCAAATAACCAGGAAACTATGGCAAATTCCAAAGGGAAAAGACAATTGATGTCAATTTCAAGATGGCCCAAATGTTGAAACTATCAATCAATGACTTTAAAGCACCTGTTATAACCATGCCCCCTGACATAAAGATAAATTCTTTGAAATAGAAAGGTGGAAGTACTCAGATAAATGAAAGCTGTATTAAAAAATGAAAAATCTAGTAGTAAAAAATACAAAATGTGCCATTAAAGGATATTCACTTGATAGGATCAGGATGACAGAGGACAGAGTTCATTCACTTTAAGATAGATCAATAAAAGTTATGAAATCTCGAGAACAAAAATAATTGGAAAAACAAATAATAAAGCCTTAGAAATTTGGGAGACAATATCAAATGATGTAGCATTTGTCTCAGAAAGAAAGAGATTTGTGCAGAAAACATATTTGAAATGGTGACTGAAAATGATCTAAATGTGGCAAAAGGCATAATTTACAAATGTAACAAACTCAGCAAACCTAAATAGAATAAACTTAAGGAAGACGATGCTCAGGAATATCATAATCAAAATACTGAAAAACAAAAATAAAGAAAAAATGTTAGAAGCGATCAGAGAAAAGCGATCAGGCGTGTTAGAGGTTTACACTGTTTTAAATGACTGTGGATTTCTCATCAGAAACCATATCATCCAGAAGACAATGGAACGATATATTTAAAGTATTGAAAAAAATTGTTAGTCCAATATTTTATATCCATAAAAATGTTATTCAGAAATGATGGTGAGATGAGGTCACCCTAAAATGAAGGATAATTAAGAGAATTTCTTTCCAAAAGATCTTCTGTAAAGCAAATGATAAAGTTCCTCAGGTTTAAGGAAAATGATACTAAAAGGAAAAGTAGAATTTCAGGAATGAAAGAAAAACAAGAGAAATGGTAAATATCTGGGTACATTTAACAATATTTTTCTTCTAGGTTATGTAAAATGTACATAACTAAATGACTGCTGAAAGAAAACATAACTTTATTTCGTGGGATTTTCAATATATGTGGTTATGATACACATGGCAACAATAGCATAATAGGAGAAAGTGACCTATATAATTATAAGGTTTCCTATATCTCATGTAAAGTAGCAAAACACCAATTCCAAATTGGACATGAAACGTAAAGTATGTATAATACCTAGAGAAATCATTAAAAATGTACACAGAGATATAGCCAAGTAGTCAATGGATACATTTAAAAATAATTCCCTGAAGTATTAAAATAGTCCACAATAGAACATAAAAGAGATGATAGAAAATTTTTAAAAATGAAGAAAACAAATTGAAAACAAACATATAACGTATATCAAAATACAAACATAACAATAATTATATTTATGCATACAAAATTAAACATCAGTTATAAGGCAGAAATGGCCGTAAAGACATAACAGCACAGATTGTATAAGGAGCTAACAGGAGATCTTCAAAACATGAGGAGCAAAACCTAATATTACTGATAGGAGAAATACATAAATCCATGATTACACACAGATATTTCAACTCTCCTTTATCAATAATACTGAATGTGTAGAGAGAAAATCAGCAAAGATATAGAAGATCTGAGAAACATAGTCAACAACCTTGACTTTATCGACATTTATGACACACTCCATCAAAAACCATCAGAATGTAGGTCCTTAAGTGCAGGACAATGTGTACATAAAACAGTAATTAGCATTATTAGTAAATCATAGAAAAAATTATAAAAAATGAGAAATTCCATACCTTATCAGTTATAATGGATAAAATTTTAAAGACTGACAACATCAAATGTAAGCAAGGATGTGGGGCAACTGGAATGCTCATACGTTGAATCTGGGAAGGTAAATTGGAGCAATGAGTTAAAAAAAGTTTGGTAGTTTCTTAGAAAATTGAATATGTACCTATTGTATAATCCAAATAATTCAACTCCTAGGTGTTTACCCAAGAGAAATGAAAATATTTTTGCATAATAATAGTTGTAGAAGCTTTGTTCAAAAATAACAAAAAAAATGGAAATAATTCAAACGCCCACCAAGAGGAGAATGTATAAACAGATTGTGGTACAACTCAGGACAAAAATTCAGGAAAGTAACCAGGCATGAGAAGAGAACAGCTAGGAAGGGGCCTGAGAAAAATATTCTAAACTCCTTAGGGGTGGGATTATGTGAGCGTCAACTTTTGGGAAAACAAATTGAATGCTATAGATAAGTACTAGAATGTAATGTATGCTGGATGACTAAAGCTAACACTACTCATTGATATGTGGGAGAATTGTTAAAAGAGTAGATCCTAAGAGCTCTCATCACAAGGAGAACATTTTTCCCTTTTTTTGTCTTTCTTTTCCTGTTACTGTATGCATGTGAGGAACTGGAAGTTAGCTAAATCTATTGTGGTCATCATTTCACAATGTATGTACGCCAAACCATCATGCTGTATGCCTTAAACTTATATGGTGATGGATGTCAATTGCTTAGTGATAAAATTAGGGGAAAAAAAGGTTTATGTATTCCACAAAGAGGGGACAGTAAACAAATATGAATTCCTTTTTGTAGTAATATGAGTTAGCAACTGTGAAACTATTTTCTGTGTGCTCTAGGCTCGATCAAATGAATAAACATATTGATAGTAATGAGAGTAAAATCCCTCACTTTTGGGAACTCAAAATACCAGTATGAATTCACGGTCTTTAAGACAGAGAAAAAATAAATGGACAGATAAGAAAATGATATTATATATGTCATATCCCCTTTCTTTGTCCTCTAAGAGAGGCTAGGAGCAATGATACAGGTAGCAATAAGCACACATAACTCCCTTATCTCAGTTTTTAAATATCTTTTTCCATATAAGGTTGTGAGGCCTTTTTGGAGAAAAAGCTAATTCCAGAGCTGGGATATGGAAATGAATAAGTAAGCCTGAAATGTCTTCTACTGCCCTCAATAAGAAAGTATTCAAAGAATGATGGGGAAAAAATCACAAAGACACAAGAGCTAGATTTAAGAGGCTCCCACTGAAGAAATCTGACAGAAATTGAGGATCAAACATAAATAACCATATTAATGGAATACAATCCATTGCATACAATAAGAATACATGAGCCATCCTAGGGTAAATAAATAAATAAGTAGACAACAAACAAATAAACTATAAATAGTTTACAAAGCATTCATAGTTGGTTTTAGTGAGAGGTATCTATCTGTTCATACTAATGAAAACGGAATTTCTAATAAATCTGCTTTGGATCTATAAACATATACTAAGGTGACTTACGTATAGTATAAATTTAATAACTCTTTGTAAAATCTAAAAATGAAATACAGCAGGAAAAACATATACTATTACATTTATTTAGTGGTATTATTTTCAGCCATTTATGTAATTAGAAATTTTGCAATAACTGTTAAAGCAATTTATCCAAACTACATGTTTTTATCACCTTTTGAGAAACAGATTACTTAGTTGACCATATAAAAAACTACTCCTCCAAGCAGCATCCTTCCCTTCCTGATGCTTTCCATGATAGAGTTCCCAAATATTTCACAAGGGAATCCCATACAGAGAAAATGAGACACACACGCTACCTGAAATGGGACACCAGGGAGCTTACTAGGATATTAATACATGTGAGTTACAGTAAATTAAGCTAAATGAAGAGCTGTCACATAAGGCATCGCGTCTACTGATTGCATATGAACGATTCTGGATGAACTGCCAGCTACTGCTTATTCATTCAGCATCAAACCAGGAACCAGGAATGTTCGCTTCTAGGTGTAACAGAAGTAAAGAACAAAATCTGGGTGGATTTTCTCACTTCGCTCCTGTTATATTTTCAAATACTGAACATACATTAAATGCTGTTGATTACTTTTGCTTTTAAGATCAGGTGCCCAAAATTGTATCATAGACTCACAACATGGTTAACTTTGGTGCTTAATAAATTCCCTTATTTTTCAAATAATCATATTCTTTTCTCTTAATTAAAAATATTGCAATTTAATATGCTTTTTCAGAAAAATAAATGACAAAAGACAGCCACTAAGGCAAGTTTAGTCACCTGGTTATCCTATGCTAGCTAAAGTAGTACTACACTGAATGTAAGCCTCCACTAACATTTTTCTCTCTGGTAACTGACCTTTAACAGTTGAATATAAGGAAGTGATTGGTTTCATCTGCTAACTTTGAAGTCAACATCATAGCTTTACCTTTTACGCTGAACGCCTTATTCGGTTCAAGTTCTGTTTTATTAGATACCATATTTGGAAAACAAAAGCAGTTGGTTCAACTTGTGTGTCATTTGAAAATTTACAGCTTCTCATGCCACATCTCATGCTATCTTTTATTGATATATCCTTATAGAGCATAAGCGTAAGCATAAAATGAAAAGTCTTTGGATTTTACAATGGATTAAGCACCAAATTCTCAGGCTAAACAAATTAGGTAAAGCAAACTCCTTAATATCAACAAATTATGCAAGTAATATCACCTTTGTGAGCCTGAGTTCTCTCATTTTTAAATGAGAGTGTTAAAGCAGATAATCCCAAGAGTTTATTGTATATCTAAGTGTGAGATATATTCATTTAAGCAAAATAAAAATTAAGATAAGAGAAATGAGAATAAAATGTCTATAAGACTTACAGTTAAGATGGTCTTCTGGGTTCCAATATTAACCACTCCACATCCCCTATTATATGGGACACATATCTTAAGGATATCCTCAAATTTACAATGCAACTCACGTCCTATAACACACTGCCACATACAGTACCAAATATTCGCTTGTCCAGGAAGTGCCAATCACCTATCTTTGGCTACCTGCATATCTTAGTCCACCAACTACACACCCGGAGTTTTCCAGCTTTAATGACATTTCTAGACTTGGTTGAAGCTCTGTACCAAGAAGATGGGGTAGGACATCCTGGGCTGCTGTCCAAGTGGTGATGCGATCTTTTAGTATTGAGACGCCCTAGATTAAAGAGACAGATGAGAGCCTGGAAGATTCTCCTTCTTTACTACATTAGTTTGCTGGGGTTGCCATATCAGATTGCCACAGATTAGGTAGCTTCAACAGCAACTGTTTGTTTCCTCACAGACCCAGAGGCTCAGAGTCCAAGACCAAGGTCTCCGCAGGTTTGTTTTGTCCTTAGGCCTCCTTCTGTGTGTAGGCATCTGCCTTCTCTCTGAGTCCTTAGATGACCTTTCCTCTGCGTACACACACCCCTAGTGTCTCTTCCTCTTCTTATAAGGACACTAATCCTATCAGATTTAGGGCCCCACCCTTATGACCTCACTTGACCTTAATTACTTCTATAAAGGCCTTTCTCTAAATACAGTCCCATTGAGTGTTAGGGCAACATATGAATTTTGAGGGAACAGAATTCAATCCATAACATGTACTTGCTCTCATGGGCATCTTTAAAAAAATAAAAAATAAATAAAAAAAAAAAAAGATTACTCCAGAAGAATCCCATAGACTGAATGGACATTATCTGTAGAGCTGTTCCTCTTTGAAGTTTGTCATGCAGAGGCACCCATCTCAGTAGCACATCAGTTAGCTTCAGTTCACATTTCCTACCTCAGTTTCCTTTCCTTCACCCTTTCTTCTTTATTCCTTTCTTCAGACTCTGTTTTCTAGAGTATCTGCCATAGCACTGACATATAAATTGTTTATACACATCTTTCTCAGGACCTTCTAGATCAAGTAGACAAAATTAAGTTATAACCTAGACAAGATTTGAACAACATAGTTGACTCATTCTCAGCCTGTTTCAAAAAAGCAGAAAACACAGAGATACCTTTACTGTGAGGTTGTATGTTGATCTGGTGGACTGTGATTAATGGTTGCTAAAGCTGTAGGTTCCAAGAGTTTCAAATTCCTCTAATGTTCTTGGTTTTTAGTTTCCCTATTATCTTTGGATTTCCTTAAGAACTCCTTCTTAAATAGAATTTATGCATTGCCGATTCTTCAGTTGTGATCAACTGTTACCACACAGGAGTCCTGCTAATGTGGTGGTTAAGATGTAGAGAAAGGGAGTATTTAATATTATGATTAAATCTCAGTTTTTTTAGTGGGCCTATGTCCCTGGGCTGTGACCTTCACTTTTTTCTTTTTTTCTTTCTGTCTCCTGAGGTTGGGGCAGAAAGGCTAGATTTGGCTAAAGCTGGCTAATTACTCTTCTGCTGACTGGGTGAGATAATACTCTGATAAAGTCTTTTTTCACTAGAGAAAAGGCCTTTGTTATCCAAAACTCACTGGACATATTTCAGATGTTTACTTTTCCCCTCCTCCACCAAAGATTGAGGGTACTTTTCCTTGGTTCTTTAGAATGAGTATTTGGTGAGGTTCTTGGAAGTAA
Organism: Ursus maritimus; assembly: GCF_017311325.1. Classification (NCBI taxonomy): domain Eukaryota; kingdom Metazoa; phylum Chordata; class Mammalia; order Carnivora; family Ursidae; genus Ursus; species Ursus maritimus. Next base: position 72,762,227 of record NW_024423343.1, on the reverse strand, counting down.
AACCCATTAAAGCTTGGGGACCTCCTATGACTGGATCCTCCAGAACTTTTTCACTCTCTGGATAACCCACACTCAGTCTCCAGCAATTCCTCAAAACTATTTAAGTCTTACTATCAGGTTATGGCTCCAGTGGCTTCCACTCCACAAAGGTGATCTCAGTTGTGCCTCTTTGTATTCACTCCTCTTTCCAGATCTCAGGGTAATGACTTTCTCTGTGTTCTCAATTTTTTCATGGGCACCAGAAAAGTCATTGAGTTTCAGTTTGCTCAGCTTTTTTTCTTGTTATAATAGTAGAATTGCTAATTTCCAAGCTCTTTAATTTAGAAGCTAAAATCAGAATTGCCTAGAACTCCTTTTTGTTTTATTTTGTTTTGTTTTTTAAATAAGAAAGTACCATGAACAATTCCATGTAGATATTTGAAAACTTCCATGTAATAGATATTTTTCTGAGAAAATATATTGCATATACCTCGACAAACTAGACATAAAATGATAAGAAAAAATCTTGATCTTCCTGAGCCCCTTGTAAGTAGGAAATATTTCTTTGAATTATTTTGTTCCTTCAGCCTGCAGTGCCTAGAAGGCAGAGAACCGACCAGGGTGCTCTAAGAAGAGTATCACCATTGTTACAAAATACTGGCTCTGGCCCAGCTCATAGGTTTATTATCTTTGGACCATGCAATGACTTTTAAAAATTAGAATCGGTTGTCGATAGTTTTAACATTAGAAGATTTCATATTTTTTTTAACAAATCTAGATTTTTTGGTGTATCCTGAAAAATTGGCAGGTCCAGCATCTCAGAACCCACATTCACATATGTTACCTGTCCTCTGAAGGTGCTCTCGTCCAGCTGGTGCAAGCTCTCTCCTGTTTAACATAGCATACCACCAGGCTGCTTTGCTTATTTATATTACCTCTCTTGACTCTATGGAACTTTAAGTTTTCTACCATTTCTCCTCTCTAAATGTTGTTTTCGTATGTATTTCGGATATATTAGTCTCAGTGGATGCTCTGAGGAAGAAAAAAAAAGAGCACTATAAATCAAGGCTATTAAGTAATGAAACTTGACTACACTTGTTTTACCCAACATTTTCCAAACACCATTGGCTGCAGAGCATTTTACTGGGTGACACTTATTAATATATAACAGATCTGGTAATTTATGGTAATCTAATTTAATTTTTTCTTACCCACTGAAAAATATGACACCCTGTCTTAGCCAGGCTCCTCTAGAGGCAAATTTTATGTGCTAAAATTTTTGGCAAGTAGAAAAGAGGGTGGGAGATTTGCAATCCCAAGGCAATAAGAATAAGGGGAAAAGGAGAGTAAAACACAGAAAGAGGAAAAACTAATCCAAGGTGGTACTTAACCAAGCCAGTCAAGGCTTTACAAGAAAACTTAGCCCAATATTCGTTAACATGAACATTACTGCACTAGGCCTATGGAGCCATAATATTTCAAAATAGCCATTGCTGGTGTCTTCTTGTCTCCTGTATCTTTCTGGCCGATATTTCATATCTTTTTTTTTTCTTTTTTTTTTTTTTAATGTCAGTTACCTGTCCCCTCCAAGTAGCCCTTAGGAAAGCCATGTACCACAGTGGAACACTTCAGCAGAATCCAACAGTGATGGGAGGTTCCAGAATCTTCAGAATGTGGCTGGGTTGAATCTACAAGCCAGAACTGTTGCTGCTACCTCTATGACAGGCCCAATGTAAGCCTCGTTGGAGATTTATACTTATCCAAGTTCAGGCTGATACGGCCAAAAATGTTAGGAGATGAGACATTGGCAATGTCACCCAGGAATCTTCACTGGGCAAGTGATCCAGAAGGCAGATAGGATCAAGCAAATCAGGAGGATAGATAGTTCAAGGCTGATGTACTCTTTATCAGGTGATGCTTAACCCTGAAAATTCAACTCAGCAGGAAAAAACCAACTTTCGAGAAACTGGGAGTCAGTTTTCCTTGGTAGAAGGATCATCTGCAATCAGATGTTTGAACCTGTTTTTTCTAGTTCTTGGTTTTGTTTTTTTTTTTTTTTAATTTACTCATTTCCTTTACATACTAGAAATTCCTATTGTTGTATGTAAAGCGACATGAGTTTTCCAGTTTCTCACTTTGTTCCCACAAAGGCTTGGCATTGCTGCTTTTCATGAGTACTTCTATTCTTCTATTCTACATGAGTACAAAAATATTGCAAGTTTACTTACAATAACTAATTTTTAAATTTATTTTATGTCAAGAATATTGTGCAAAAACATTGACGGTAACTAAATACTTCTTCATTGATAGTCAATAATTCTTTGAAAAATCAAGATGAAATATAACATCTTATTTACAGTTTGTAGGATCTAAGTTGAAGAATACTCACGTATAACATTTTTTACTAATTACATGAAAATTTCACAATTGTTTTTTTGACAAGAGAATTTTATAGCTAGATAACTGGTAGTAAAAAGAGTATAAAAATTCAATTCCTTACTTTTCTGACAGACACATTTATTTTTTTTCTTGCTGTATTTTTTTCTCTTCTCTATGAATTCTCTATTATTTTTTATTGATCTAGCTGTGTGTTCTTTTGCCAATATCACACTGTCTTGATTTCTGTAGCTTTATAGTATGACTTGAAATCAGGTATTGTCAGTGGTCTGAATTTGTTCTCTTTCTCCAATATTGTGTTGCCTCTCCATATAAACTTTAGAATCAGCTTATTGATATCCATAAAATAACTTGCTGGGATTTTGATTGAGATTGTGAAGAACCCATAAATCAAGTGGGGGAGAACTGAAATTTTGACAATATTGAATCCTCCTATTATGAACATGAAATATCTCTTCATTTATTTAGTTCTTTGATCTCCTTTATTAGAGCTTCATAATTTTCCTGTTCTAGAGCTTGCACATATTTTATGGATATTTTTTGACATACCTAAGTATTTCATTTGGCGAGTTACTGATTGAAATGGTATTTGTTTTAATTTCTAATTCTACTCATTCATTGCTGATATGAATATTGACTTTTAACCCCCTCCTTAAATATATGGGATTATTAGTTATTTAATTTATTATTTTTTATTTTATTTTTTTTAAAGAATCTATTTATGTATTTGAGAGAGAGAGCATGGGGGGAGGATCAGAGGGAGAAGCAGACTCCCCAGTGAGCAGGGAGCCCGATGCAGGACTCAATCCTGAGACTCCAGTATCATGTTCTGAGCTGAAGTCAGTCGCTCTACTGACTGAGCTACCCAGGTGCCCAATTATTTTTTACTTTAAATTAGTTAAATTAATAACTCCTGATGAGGAAGATATGTATGTTTATTCCATTTGTTTATTTCAATTCATTTTACTTTTTCCTTCTTCTCACCCCCTATCTTGGGTCATATCAAAGACAATAGCTGCCCCTGAGATTAGAGCTAACTGTCTTGTGTTCACGGCTGGTGCCTACGTCAGAGAGGAAGGCTAACTCTTGCTATGTGCACACTATGTGTTAAGGTCTGAGCTGGGGACCTATAAGCTCTTGGTACAGATGAGGCAGCTGAATTTCATAGAGGTTACATAACTTGTGAGTCACATCAACAGAATATTCTGGCTCTAGACCTTTCCTAAACATTTCTACAACTCACAGTCCACATGATAATGGCATGTGGTAATCCAGAAACAGACACCAAAAGTTTGATGCAAAGTTACAGGTGTTGTACAACTACAGAAATGTGCACAGCTTCTGTTCCTGAGTATCTTCGAAGACGTGATTTTATAAAATGGTTCTTGATAGTCTGTCTGCAAGCTTTGTTCATCTGTTCATCCTCTCTGAGAGTTCTGAAGTCCCTATGCACCGTACAAACTTTGAAAAGGGAGAAAACTGGGGTCAGATTTTCCCAGTTCTCTCTTTCCTGCTCTCAGAATATGACCACACCACAAAATAATCCAGAGAGCAATCAGTTTAGGGAATTCAAGATGGTATTGCTTTCCCCAAACTGTACTAAAATTGAGACAATTTTAATGAATTTTCAAAGACAGAGCAACTTATTTTTGGCAACAAGACATCTTACCTATTAGGACATTCAGAAACTATGTAAACCTTGAAATATGCAATGGTTATCTTTTAAATGTTCTAAAAAATTTATATGTAAGTAAGGATACTTTTATAGTGCTCTCCTCTCATATTTGCCTTCTCTTCTCATTAGTTTACTTGGCAAATTGAGCCAATGAAATGGCAAAATGTAAGTATTGTTTTTACATTTTTTTAAAGATTTTATTTATTTATTTGACAGAGAGACGGCCAGTGAGAGAGGGAACACAAGCAGGGGGAGTGGGAGAGGAAGAAGCAGGCTCCCAGAGGAGGAGACCGATGTGGGGCTCGATCCCAGGACTCCAGGATCACGCCCTGAGCCGAAGGCAGAGGCTTAACGACTGCACCACCCAGGCGCCCCTTACATTTTTTTTTTTATTTCAGAAGTATTTATACAAGAAGAAAAGTTGGAGGAGTGAATCATCCCCTAAACCTTCCTTCATATCCATAGCTTCAATTATCATCTGAAATTTAGATTCTAAATACCATTATTGCCAAATCTGTATCACCAGCCAAGAGCTCAAAAGATGATACATTTCCCAATGTGATCTTCTTTTATTTTCCTTGGCTTTCCTTTTATTTTATTTTATTATTTTTTTAAGATTTTATTTATTTATTTGACAGAGATAGAGACAGCTAGCGAGAGAGGGAACACAAGCAGGGGGAGTGGGAGAGGAAGAAGCAGGCTCCCAGCGTAGGAGCCTGATATGGGGCTCGATCCCAGAATGCTGGGATCATGGCCTGAGCCGAAGGCAGACGCGCAATGACTGAGCCCCCCAGGAGCCCCCCATGGCTTTCCTTTTAAACTTCTCTTTGGCTCTCTTTATTCTCTTTGTCTCCCTCCTCTCAGAAGATGCTACGTTGTACGTTTCATGGCTATTCCCTATACGTGTTCAGTCGACCCCTTTTTGCTCCCATTCGCGGGAACGTCTTAGTCCTTGCACGATTTCTTTACATTAGCTTGCATTCGCTCTTTTCTCTTTGGTTGCCTTATCTTCTAAAATTCAAGATTTTCTTCTCAAAGATCAATAGAATAATAACCATGAAATTCTGGGGAAATTTTTTAAACCATATTTTTATACTCAACAGGACTATCTTTAAATATGATGTAAACTTTTCAGATATGCAAACCCAGAAATTATACCATCCACATAGACCTAGAAACCATTCCTGAATAGAGTACTTGCACCAGGGATGTCAACAAAATAAAAAAGAATGTCAAACATTGAAGGCAAGGAATACAAGTAAAATTGATGAACGCACACTAATAAAATTTATAATTAAGATAAAATACTTATTACTGTTATGATTGTGTATTTTTCCTTTCAAAAAAATTCTTAAATAGAAAAGGCACAAAATGGAAAATATTTATTAACAAAGTCAAAAAATTCAAAGAATGTATGGATGACAGGCAAGTTGGAGAAGAAGGTCTTGTCTTATTTGAAGGAAAACGTTGCTGATAATAACATGGCCTTAAACTTTCTAATATTCTCTAAACCACCAGAGGAAAAAAAACAACAGTTTTAAAACATAAGAGAAAAAGAGCAGGAGACAATAGTAAAATAAAAACCGAACAATGAAAAAAAATATAAAGAGAAAGCATTGACTCTAAGAGCAGACATAAAGGTGTCAGTGACAAAGTATAATGTCAGAGAGGAGACAAAACCGATTAAGGACTATGATAAATGTGAATGTTGAAAACTTCTCCCACCACCCCATCTAAGGCAACCAAAACAGGAGCAGTGTGAGCCCCTCCGCCAGGTTTCATTTGCCGAGGGTGAATTTCCTAGCGTGGGACACCAGGTCTGCCACGTGCACAAAGGGTGGCTACTTGCAGGCTTAGGCTAAGTAGCTGGAGCTGGGATTTCCAGGCTCGGAGGGTCTACACACACATGCATGCCAGGCTCATCATTGTGCAAGATGTTGGAGTCTCTGCTAGAAAGAGAAACACAGACCCCCGGCAAGGGACATGTTGTTTACACGAGTCGGAGTTCTAAATGACCTAGAAATTCAAGTCATTTTGTAGGTACCTTGTTCAGGGAGGAGTTTAAGTCATATTTTATTTCACAGCTTGTTACTTTGATATGTAACTTTTAAATATTTAGACATATGGTATCTAGGCCCTAAGTGGGAAAGTGTCTCTCTACCCCCCTGGAAAATTTCCCTCTGCAGGATCCCAAGCCTGCACATTTAAGAGCTAAAAAAATTCAGCTCTTGAAAAGCATGTTTCCAGTTTGGAGCTATACTTTCTCACACCTTTGGATTCATTTTTGTTTGTTTGAAGCAGCACATCTAGAGATGGACTGCAAGCCCAGCCCAAGAGATACTATTGTTCTCTTCTCTGTTGCTTAATAGCCTAAATTCAGTGTGATCCCTCTCACCTCCAAAAAGAAAATAAGACCTTAAGTTAGGGTTTTCAAAAGCATGAACATAAATTGTCTCATTCCATCCTTACAGCAGCCCTGGGAAGGAGGCAGCTGGGCATCCTGGTTCCAGGAGTCAGAGGATGGAGTTGCATAATGGGTGGGACTGGGAACCAAACCTACAGTTTGGATATATACATGGATATTTTTTATTTATTTATTTATTTATTTATTTATTTATTTATTTATTTATTATAATAATATTTTTTATTATGTTAGTCACCATACAGTACATGGATATTTTGTACTTGGTTTAAAAGGTTATCCAGGGGTGCCTGGGTGGTTCAGTCGTTAAGTGGCTGCCTCTGGCTCAGGGCGTGATCCCAGCATTCTGGGATCGAGCCCCACATCGGGCTCCTCCGCCTGGAGCCTGCTTCTTCCTCTCCCACTCCCCCTGCCTGTGTTTCCTCTCTCGCTGGCTGTCTCTCTCTCTGTCAAATAAATAAATAAATAAATAAATAAATAAATAAATAAATAAATAAATAAATAAATAAAAGGTTATCCAGCCTGGTTTTAGCTGTGACATCATTAGGACAGAAAGTCCCCTCTGCAGTTGTGTGTTTGGGCTCCCTTGAAACTGAGCTACTTTGCACAGATCTTGGTGTTTCCTGATCCAAATGGGAAGCCTGCCCTGTGTGGCCGAGATGGAGCCCAAAGAGCTATGCCTAGAAGTTTCCAGATCTTCTCCAGATCTTCTGCTCTTTCTTTCCCCTGGTGCGCTATACACTTTCCCTTTCTTACAGTCTCTCATGAGTACACCCTGTGGAGTCTTTTGAGTCCTTTCAAGTAACCAACCCAGTATAAATTGGTACAAATGCCAATAAAAAAAAAGTAAAATGGCACTGTATTTATTGTGGATAAAGGAATGTAATTCCACCTGTTTTATAGATAGAGAAACTAAACCAGAGAAGTTGCATAGTTGTTCAATATGCCACAGCAAATTCAAAATTACTGTATTTGTAAAAAAAAAAAAAAAAAAGCAGAGGGCAGTAGTCACTGAGTTAAGAATGGTTAAAATTAGATTCTCACTTCAGCTCTGTTATAAGCAAATTATGCCCCCAGAAATAAATTGCTGAATCATCATATTCTTAATATGACAAATTGAAGTAATAATACAGCCTGTGTCTGCATCAGTGTGATTGAGCAAAAAATAGAAACATTCCACAATAGACAGGCAATGTCTCTCTTTCAAGACGACAGATGATGGAAAATGTTTAAATCAGTTGACTTTACAGAATAAAGTTCATAACTCCTAATGAAAAGCATGGGTGTGTGTGTGTGACAGAGAGAGAGAGAGAGATAGACAGAGAGAGAGAGATTGAGATTTGGGAGCAGAATTTGTGACTATTAAAGAGGAGATACAAGAATTCTATGATGAGAAGACAATGTATTTCACCACAAAATCAAGCAATATTTACTAACTTTGATTATCAAAAAAATGAATGGAAGGAAGTGGTAGGTCAAGGAATGAGAATAAACAAATTAAGAAGACTAAATTGAGAAAATACAAATAAACCGAAGAATTTCGGGGGGAAGAAGGTTAAGAAAAAAACAACTAAAAGGGCAAATAACATGGTGTCAAAACAAGAAGTCTAAGGAGGAAAAAATGTGATGCAAAGGCAATTATTATCACAGAAATAAGGACCATGAAGCTATTGAAAGTAGCTTAGTGGTTTAATGATTCCAAACTAATTGATACGGTTTTCAATAACATAAAAGATAGAAGTGAATTGAGCAAAACAAATGAAAAGCAGAAGTGAACAATACAAAGGACATTTATAGAAAATTAAAACACGATGAAGACCATTCTTACCACTCTCATGAATGAGCCCCAAAGAAAATATATCTCCTTTATAGAATTCTTGTTCAAAAGAAGTCTAAAATATATAAGAAAGAGGGGCATTGTGCTGACAACTAATGACAAAAGTCAATCATTCTCTACAAATACAGATTTAAGAAGAAAATTTTCTAGGTGGAAGTCATAAAAAAGTTTTTGATCAAACTCACCATGACTCTCCTTTTAAAATTATTTAAATGGCACCTAATGTTAAGCAAATACGAAGAGTTGATACTAGTTTTATTCGTAGGTTAATAGTAAAAGAGCAATTAGCACACAGGGGGTTACTAAGTGTCGAAGTGGGATCTAATGTCACAGCTAAAACATTAGCCAAGACCTAGAGCTGGAATCATCACTGTTATAATTAATTGCCTACTATTTGGGGGAACCAATAAATAAGTGTGCAGAATTATTTCATACTGAATTAAATTAAAATGAATTAAACTAAATTAAATTAAATACACATGCAGTTTCTAGTAAACTAGTGGAGAAGGTAAACTACTATATATTTATGATATTCTTGTTTTTATTATAATTTATTGTTGCAAAAAACATTTGCAAAATGACATTTGCCTATTTGCCTAGAGCCTTAGGATAAAATACAAGGAATTATACTGCTTGCTTCAAGTTATAGGGACACTTATGTAATGTAAGCTAGAACAAACACTGATAAAAAAACAATAGTTCAAAACATGATTGTTGTCTTGCTCAGTATAGGAACACAGAGAAATCTAAATTGAGCACAGCTTTACATTTCTTTCAGAGAAGGATTAAGCTCATTTAACAAATTGTTGTCAGGTCCTAAGACACTCAGGTTTTGAGCTTACTCTGCTTTTATGTGGGAAGTCCAAATTTGAAAATATTCACTGGTTTTATGACATTCTGTTACACTCTTAGTGATTTAGTCATTTTGCCTTACAATGCCTTACAATTGGCTCTTGCATCCCTTGAGGAAATGTAAAATTTAAAGGGACATTCAACTCAGATAACTTCACTGCCTATCAGAGAAATGACAGGCAAATACTGTTACACAGCATGTCAGTTGATGACACTTGTGATTAAGATGGTAAATATTTGTTGAGTGCTAAAAAGCTGGTCATGTGCCTATATTCCCACATTTTTAGAGGGGAGAAGTATAGTTGAAATAAAGTGGTAAAGTGGTAAAGGGGTATCAACTTAAACTTGACTGTGCTTCCAATGTTGATAAGAGAACTTTTCAAACTTTAGAATGTACTTCACACAGAGTAAATTGATAATTGTAGATAAGACCAGGATGTCCCACAGTAGATGATTTCAACTAAGATGGGACTAATTTATAAATCTTGTAGTACTAATTTGAGATCTGGATATTATAGACAGGAGAGGATAAGAGGGGAATAAAAGGTACCTTCTAAGAAAAATTTAAAATGTGAAAACCTTTTTTCATTTATCTCTTTTGCACCACTTCCATCTCAAAGTATTATTTTCTTTTTGTTCTCAAAAACCTAATGTGATCACGTTGCCCTATATCACTTCCCGACTTCTCTGTCCTATCTCATGTGATTTAAAATTACCTACTTCACCTTTCCTTCAAATTTGGAAACTACTTCTCTCAGAACAGCTCATCTCTATTTATATACTAGATGTAAGTTAATCTTGTTAAACTAATTTAATATTTTTCAAACTTAACTGAAAATAATTATCATATTAAATATTAGAAGTTTTAGAAACTCCCAGGCCCATTTCAGAATAATTGATTGATCTGCTTGAATTAACTCATGCCATGTATATATGTATATATATGTTATATATACTACCGTTATGTATTCTACTAATGTAATGTTATATATACTACTAATATGTCATTGTTATATATTATATACACTAGTAATATGGATTTATTTACACTATGCTGATATATTATTATATACAATTGTACATAACATAATAGTATATAATGTAAGCATGGCAAGGTGTAAAATATACCTATTAATTAAGTGAAATACATTAAGATTACTTCATCTTTAGAAATATATTATAAACAACATTATATAAGGAAACACTGATGAACCTCTTTATAGATAGATATCTCCTTGCATTTGTGATTTTTGCTGTAGCATAGTTTTCTATGTAGAAGCAATAAGAAAAATGTTCTGTTAAATGTTTTCCCCCAAAAAAACCCACACTGCATGTGTCTTTCAAATTTAGGAAAGTGTATAGTTTATACCAAAAAGTTGTCACTTTGTGGGAGAAGATTTGCTGGAATATGGGATAGGTATAAAAGACAAAGTTCTTGAAGAAGAGAGTAGAAAATAAAGCAGGACTGAAATGATCTGCATTGAAGAATTAGAGGAATTTGTCATTTGTACAAAAGTTCTCAAAAGTTTGAGAAAGGGAGAGAGAGCAGAGAGAGAAACAGGGAGAGAGAGATGCTAAGAAGAAAGTGTGGACATGGATGGAAGGAAAAAGGGAAGGGGATTTTCACCTGAAAGAGAAGAAAAAGAGAGGGAGAGCTGAGCCATGTAGTTAGGAAGAGAAGATCAGGTAGAAATCTCACCCGGTGACAATGGAAGGGGGACTGTTCTGTGCTGGGGTTCGTGTGGATGTATGTACAACATCTGCATATCTTCCTGATCTTAATAACTGTGGGGTAAATTCAACGGGGGTTTTGTTGTTGTTGTAGAAACCTATTGCTAAAATTTCCCAAGACTTTAAAGCTTCTTGTAGAAGACTACATTTAATTATTTCATAATATCCTTTTGTAGACTTTCCACAGTGTATTTAACTGATATCATATTGTTTGACCATAGAAATATAATTTTAACTATTATAAATTATGCCTTGGTGAGCATTTTCATAACTGGACGCAGTCTTGTATCTTGATCATTTCTAAAATTGAAATTACTATAACATGTTGCAATTTTTTTCCTTAATTAAAATTGATCAGTGAGATAAGGGATATTTTAAAGATCCTTTAGTTTATGCTTCCAAATTTTCCTCTGGCTAGTAATGTGGCATTATGTTATACTCCCTCTGGGGCACATGAGTTTGCCTCCGCACTTACTCAAACCTTACTAGGTAGGAGAAGATTTTCTCTTTTTTTTCTTAAACTTAGTTAACTCGAGGTGAAAAAAACATATCCCAATGTGAGTTGGAGGTACATTCCTTTAAATCCTGTTTGCACATTTATCGACAACTTGTATCTCTGTATTCCATTTTTATGAATTACTTACACACAGAAAACCTTTTACTCCTATTGGTGATGGTGTGGAAACTTTTCCAATATTAAGATTGTTAATAATTTATGTATCAAATATTCTGCAATGTCTCCCAGCATTATCACTGTTCTTCTAATTTAGGTATGGCCATACACTCTCTTTTTTATGTTCACATCATCAAAGCTACTAATGTTTTTTACTTATGTTTGCACACCTTCTTGTATATTTAAAAAGGTTGTTTACCCTTCTGTATAAGACATTTTATCCTCCTAATGATGCCTAAAGTTTCTTCTTACAGATACTATGATTCAAATTTTGTTTTATTAATATATCTTTAATATACCTAGGACTTATTTGGATAAAATGTTTGATAAGACAATAACTCAAGCATTTTCCAAATTGCTATGTCAACTGTTCCAATAATGTTTACTAGAAAAGACCTCTCTTTCTCACCGATTTTAAATTCTCCTTATCTTATATAAAATATTAATATATAATATCAATATTGTACTAATCTTACACTAGTATCAAGCTGTTTAAATTATTATAACTCTCTTTCATCCAACAATACTAGAAGGTGAACATAGTAAGAAAATGAAGTCACCCAAATAAAAGACAAACCAGAAAGTTTAGCATATGATTTTGGGAAGGAAGGCGTTTCTGGGATAAAATGATATTTTGAAAAATTCAAGGGGCACCTGCGTGGCTGTCATTAAGCGTCTGGCTTTGGCTCAGGGCGTGATCCCGGCGTTCTGGGATCGAGCCCCACATCAGGCTCCTCCGCCGGGAGCCTGCTTCTTCCTCTCCCGCTCCTCCTGCCTGTGTTCCCTGTCTTGCTGACTGTCTCTCTCTGTGTCAAATAAATAAATAAAATCTTAAAAAAAAAAAAAATTCAAGAGTGTATGCTAAATAAATCCAAAATGCCACTTCGGCATTTCTAGAGAAGACAATGTGGTTTATCTCCTCTAAGTAATTAATTGTTGTGTCACATTAATAGATTTTCTAATATAAAATTCCTCATGTTCCTAAAATGAACATATTTGGTCATTTTGGATTATTAAAACTAACATGTTATAGTAAAAAAGCTAGTGTTCTCTTTAAGATTTTGTATGTAGTTCATAAGCAAAATTAGCATGCATTTTCTTCATTGTCTACATTTTAGTAAACAGTCGGACCATTCTAATAAAATAAATGTGAGATTTTTTTTGTTTTTCTATCCTCAGTATATGTAGCATAGAAACTAATATATTGACATTTTAAACTTATTTTTATTCAACCACTTTTTTAATATTCTCATTAACCTGCTGAGTTTCCTTTTAGAAATCTGAAATTCAAGAGGTATAAAATCATATTTTCACCTTTTATTTTAAATTCACTGTGCCTGAGAGCAATAAGCAAACAATGTGTAAGAAGGTTAAGTTAATAGGAGAGTAGTTCTCCTCACTTGGTTTATGATTTTAATGGGAATGCCACTATTACCTTATTATTAACATAACACTAGTGTTTAAAAAATATATTATTTACGTGTTAATTAGCAATACCCAGTCATGTATGAGCTGATTTTCATTGATTAAAGCCTCTCTCGTTTGATCTGTATTTCACCACATACATTTAACACCAACATCTACTGATGCTTCAGCTTCTCCAGGGGACAATTTAAGAGCAGCTTGCCTGGAGCTACAACACTCAAGTTTTAAGTTCCGCTCCTCCTCTTGCCGACTTGCGTGACCCTAGCCACTTAGCTGAACTTCTTTTTGTCTTAGTTTGCGTACCTGCAAAATGGGATAAAAAATAAACTACTTACCTCACAGGATTGTGGTGAGGATTAAAATTCTTAATAAACGTAAAGCACTTAAAACCACGCCTGTCACATAGAAAGTGCTGAACGTTGAGGGGCGCCTGGGTGGCACAGCGGTTAAGCGTCTGCCTTCGGCTCAGGGCGTGATCCCGGCGTTATGGGGTCGAGCCCCACATCAGGCTCCTCCGCTATGAGCCTGCTTCTTCCTCTCCCACTCCCCCTGCTTGTGTTCCCTCTCTCACTGGCTGTCTCTGTCAAATAAATAAATAAAATCTTAAAAAAAAAAAAAAGAAAGAAAGTGCTGAACGTGTTTGTTATTATGAGATGCAATGAAATGACTGATAATATTTTCTAATATTAACTCCTTTAACCCACTTCATCACTGTGTATGCATTTGTCTGAATATGCATATATACAAAGCACACACACTTCCATTCTTGCACTTACCGTGAAATTACGTAAACTAAGAGGTATTTTAGTATCCAGCATCCTTATATTAGAAGTATGGTCGGACAAATATTTTCTTTGTGTGCTGTGGCAAGTTTTGGCGTGTTGACACTGCTTTCATGGGTCTTTATTTAATATGCTCTGGTCCAAATGTGTAGAACAAAATTTGTATGTGTTTTCTGTTACTGCCGTAAAAAACCACCACAAACTTGCTGGCTTAAACAACAAAAATGTATTATCTCACAGTTTTGTAATTCAGAACTCTGAGATGGGTTGCACTAAAATCAAGATGTCAGCAGGACTCACATTTTTTTTCTGGAGAATCAAGGGAAGAATGAGTTTTCTTCACTTCTAGAGGCCACCCATTCCTTGGTTTATGGTCCCCTTCCTGAGTCTCTAAAGAACTGTCATCACATCTTTTTCTCTGACTACAGTTAAGAAAGTTTCTCTATTTTAAGGGACTCATCTGATTAGTTGGACTCACCCAAGGTAATCCAGGATGGTCTCCCTATCTCAAGGTCTTCAACTTTAATCATATCTGCAAAGTCTTTTTTGCCGTATAAAGTACCAGATTTTCAGGATTAGGATTTAGACAGAGTAGTTCTCCCTGTTTATTGGATTTTATGTAGAAATTTAATTTCCCATTTAAAACCTCTTCTTTTCTTTTTCTTTTTTTCTTTCATTTTTTCCTTTTCTTCTCTTTTCTTTTTTTCCCCACTTAAAATCTCTTGATATCCTGGAACTCAGTTACTAATGCTTAGCTGATTCTCCCAGTCACACCATCTAAAATCTTCTAAAGATTTTGTAACCACCTGGTGCGGTTGTGGGCAGTTATCGAGTACCGACGGACCCTCACATGTTACTGTGACTTACCTGTTTCAGAGACATTTCAGAGGGCTCTTGTCAATTATTTCTTAGATGGAGATATTAAAGCAGAAAAATCATAGTGCGTTTTCTCATATTTTCCTTCTCCTCTGCAGTTAAATTGTTTTATATCCAAATCATCTTCCCTCACTCAGGAACAGCTAAAATACCTCTTTTTCCTCTTTGTACTAGTTGCTTGGGCTGCCATTACAAAATTTACGGCTGGCTGGCTGGTTTACACAACAGCATTTTATTTCTCACAGTGAATCTTCATGCTAGGAAGTCCAACATGAAGGTGCTGGCAAGATGCCGAGGCCTCTTTTCTTGGCTTGTAGGTGACTGCCATCTTGTTGTGTGCTCACATGACCTCTTCTCTGTGTAAAAAAGAGAGATCTCTGGTGTCTCTTGCTCTTCTTAAAAAGATATCAGTTCTATCAGATGAGAGCTCTACCCTATAACATTGCTCCATATTCAAAATGAGTCTAGAGACTTTAAGTTTCTCAGAAAATGTGATTTAGATAGTGTTAAGATCCTTCTCCTAAAATCAGTTTTTGATCAGGCCACTTGTTTTATTTCTTAAAGCAATTCAATTTTTTTTTCTTTTATGGTCACCATTCCTTGTATCATTCATTTATTCGAGATTTTTCTTTTGTCCCTTTTCTATTATCTGAATTAAATTATTTAACTCATTCATGTTTACCTTTCTTTTTTTATGATATAAATATCTTAAGGCTGTAAATTTTCCACTGTGAATGAGTTTAGCTAAATCCACTACATATTGGTAAATAGATTTTTTTGTAAATAGATATTTCATTCATTCTAATGATTGCCTAACTTGTTTCTGGACACGAGATACTTTAGGTATTTCTTTTAGATTATTTTAATTTTTCTCTGAAGTATATGTCTTAGTTTGTTCAACTGGATCTGAAAATTTTTAGATTTCCTTTTCTCTCAGAAAGAAGAAATGTAAAAGCCTGGCAAAGATTGAGAATCCTGGAGGAACAGCATAATTAGAGGAGCACAAGATCAAAATCAGATATGGTGACTTTGAGTTATCAGAATCATAGAAATGTGAAAATGTCAAGTAGGCAGATGAAACGCAAAGGAAAGTTCAGGCAAGAAATATAAGTTTGAGAATTGTTGGCATAGGGATTGGTTTGAATACAGAAATCAACACGATTCCTAAGGAGAAGCTAACATGAATAACCAGAACATTGGTAGGTCTAGGACCAAAGGCTAAAGAACAGCCCCCACATCTAGAAGTCAAGAAGTTTCAAGTGATAAAGTGGAGGTAGGTTAATTGATAAAGTGGAGAAGCTTAGTTGTTAAAGAGACTGGAGAAATAATTTGGTAACTGGTGGGAGATTTTTGGTCAAAAAATTTTTTTTTATTTTCTTTGTTTTTTATAGGGAGAATACCAAAGGGTTTTTGAAGGCTGATTAAAGAAATCATCATCCTCATCTTGAAGAAAGACAATGACTGAAGATAGAGAAAAGATGAAGGGAAAACAAAAAAGTAAAAATGCAAGGTGGCCTCAAATAAAAAGACTGATGACATCAGATGTTTTCGAGGAGGTAAAACAACCAAAATTTTTATTTAGTGTGGATGGAATATACACTGGCACAATGATTTTGTAATTAAAAAAAAAAAACTGTTCACTTTATGAGCCAGCAATTCCACCTATAGATATTTATCCAAAAGAAGCAAAAATCCATGTCCAAAAAAAGAATGCTGATAGTAGCTTTATTCATAATGACCCAATAAAAAAATAAAAAACATAATACCACAAAACTTCAGAAATAAAAAAATGTCTATTAATAGGAGTGTGGCTAAACAGAGAATATAACACTACTCAGTCATAAAAAGAAGACTCCTGATACATGTAAAACATGGGTGAATCTCAAAAAAATTTCTATAGTGAAAGCAGCCAGACACAAAGTAGTACCTATTGTATGATTCCATTTTTTTTTTAGATTTTTTATTTATTTGTCAGAGAGAGAGAGACAGAGAGCACAACCACAAGCAGGCAGAGGGAGAAGCAGGCTCCCCACTGAGCAGGGAGCCTGATGCAAGACTCGATCCCAGGACCCTGAGATCACGACCCGAGCGGAAGGCAGATGCTTAATTGACTGAGCCAGCCAGGCGCCCTTGTATAATTCTATTTTATAGGAAGTTCTAAAACAGGCAAAACTAATTTTTGTTGTAAAAAAAATCAGAACAGCAGTTTGCTGGTAGGTAGGACATTGATGGGAACGGGATGAGGAAATATTCTGGGGTGATCGTAATGTCTTATATCTTGATAGAGGTTTGGGTTACACAAGCACATGCATTTATTGAAACTCAACAAGTATATATTCCGTTGTGTGTAAAATTTAGTTCAAGAGAAAAAAAATACAAAAATAAATATTAAGTTCTAGTTAATGATAGACACGCTGAAGTATTTAGGGGAAATGTAATGATGTCTGCAATTTCCTTGGAAATACATTTAAAAATTACCAGGTGGATTGATGATGGGTGGTTAGACGTCTGATAAGCTGAGTGTAGTAAATTTCCATGCAAGACTCTCGGTAGCGGCCGCTGCATGGATGTTCGCTTTCTATGTGTTTGAACATTTTTATAGCAAAATGTTGGGGAAATGGGAAGCCAGGAGAAAGTGTCTGGAGCTATGTGGTTGGGTTTCCCTTGGAAAGGAGGAATGCCGCTTCGAGAATTTGGAGTGGAAAAGGCAGTCAGAGAAGAGCTGCTTCTGGAATAAACCAACCTTGACCGAAAGAGAAGAAATGAACGTAATTAAATCATTTTGGTATGATAAAACTCCTCAGAAATCTCATCTTATAGAATTATAGGAAATGTCTGGACCTCTTTGGGACCCAACTGCTCATCAGTGAGTAAGTTTGTTAGGGACACAGTCAACATATTTGTGTTTTTCTCTATACCCTTGGCACACAGTGACCAATCATTGACATTTCAATTAATCAAATGTTCCTCTTCCTCTATCCTCATCTTGAATCATGCAAAAGGACAAAAATCCTCGTCTCATGGCTGCATAAAGCATCTCCTCTCCCATGTCTGTAAGTTCATTTAAAATCTATTCTTCACTATTTTACTTTGAAGCCTTCTTTTTCGCTTTCTCAATTCTTCGCAGGCAAAGGCATCTTTATTGCATTTTTGCAACTCCCTCTGACAGCTGACGTAAGCTGGCAGGAGACGAAAGATTTTTAAAGAGTGGCAAAAGGGCTGAGTTCACATACAACGGTTATTCTCCCCTCTGATACGCTCTTGATCACGGAACGGTGCTAGGTTAAACAAGCCCAGTCTCTCTCTAGCACCTCATCCAGGATTTGAATTTTCCTTAGAGGGGCATGCCCTCATTCATTTGTTTGCATGTTTATATTTTCTGTGGCAAGCAAGAATAAAAGAAAAATGAAAGGTGAGGGTCATCTCTAATGGAAAAACGCCGGAGTGGACTGACCTGAAACGTGCCATTATGCACACCAGGGAAACCTGAGCCCCTTTTGTGGAAAAGGAAAGCAGCTCACAGATTTCCCTAAACTCAGCATGCCATGTAGAGACTGCACCTGAAATGAAAAACAAACAATTCTTTTAGTTTTCCTTTTCCTAAGAAGACAGAAAGATTCAGTAAAATTCTACCACCCATGTTGGGGGCCTGGGGGAAGAAGTAAAAAGCAAAACGAGTTTCAAAAGTAGCATGTACATTCAAAATTTAAATTTCTTGCCAGTTCAGCAATGTAAGATGTCATGGGTAACACAGGGAATACTTATTTAAATTTTTCATATAATCTCAGAATGAATCAAGCTTAAAATGAGGAGGTGCGCGTAATAGCGCAAAAGGAGCAAAATCTCAGGCTTTCTTCTGGGTGAAAGATGAGTCTTTTAGGGCCTTCCCGTCTAAAAACCAAAATAGTGACAGTCATTTGCTTGCTTTAGGAACAAGCTTGTCAAAGATAGTTCTCTAGACATTTCTACCCTGTTAGGTAGCTAGCCTACACTGTTTAAAAAACAACCCCTGTCTTTAATCCTTATCAAAAAGACCACACTTTGCAATAGCAAATACATTGGATCTAAGAAGCTGATCAGACATGAATAGATTTATGAACACTGTTTTAAGCAACCTGACACAAGCACACATTTAAAAATGTGTCTGGATTTTTCAGTGTACCTCGTAAGAGAGAGTTTTGTTTTTATTTTTAGAATGGTCAGTGCTGGGTAGAAAGCAGGTTCCTGCCCGCTTTAATTATCAGAATGTACAAAGAAAAAAACAAAAAACTTGAGAAAATGTCTTTATTTCAAATCGTAACTTTGTCTTCCACACTCCAGTTGGTACTGGTATTAGACACAGTGACATATAGACAGAGAAGGGACATAACATAGATAAAGCAAACAAAAATTGAACAAAACCCAGGAAGATGACATTTATAATGCCGCTGACAAAGGCAGTCACTTCACTTTAAATAATGTGGCAGGCTGCAAAACTATAGTAATTACTAGAATTTCATTTTCATTAACTAATAAACCAAGGAAAACAATTTAAGTATCTGAATGTCATTTTTCAAATGAAAATAAACTGTAAACATTTGAATAACATCACAGCAGGGATAATATACCTAAGGAAATCTATTGAAATATGCGAGTGGATTCATCCTCTTCTATCACATTAAAACCGCAATTGACTGTAAACCTCCTACCACTCTCCACTGAGACTTTAATTGTAAAGATTCCTGTTACATATCATATTAGAATTTAGTTAAAATTGTAGAACACATTATTTCCAATCAGACAGCCAACCATCACTCACAAAGATTTTTAAAAAGGTGATTAATAATTCATCTCAGATAAGGAAAAGATCTATATTTATACCATCTTCTCAGCCACCATAAACTACCTGACAATTGTTCAGTAATGATGCCCAGTAAATTCTTTAAAATGGTAATTTGTCATTCTGTCACTTCATTTGTGACCTAAAATTCCTCACTTGAGGCATCATCAAATAAATTAATCACTTTCCAGGATCCATTTCTCTGTTCTGCACGTTATTATGCCCGGGCTCTCTTGTGTTTCTCTTCATTTACATATATTTAATGGCTGAGCCGTGGTTCACGACGGCACATAACGCACACATCTCATTACAGGTGAAATATTCTAACTGCCACTATCACTGGGAAAGAAAATAACTCTCCCAATTTAATTTTCCTGATGTAACAAAACCATGATTCTTCACTATGAAATGTTGATGCCATCCATCAGTCACAATCAATAAAATCATCATAGAAGTACGCCTCCTTCAGCATCTTTCCTTCATACTGGTATTATTTGAGGAAGGTAATTAAACTCATAATATGTAATGAATGTAAATGAAGTAAAAATCCTCATGTTAGCTCTCTAACTATGCTTATTTTACGGCTTTGATTTAAAATATTTCCCTCACAACTTAACAAATACATAAGGCCTGAAAAGAGAGACACACGCTGCTGAGACAGTCATCACCAAATAGGACGGATTTTTTAAAAAGCATTTTTGATATAAAAGTGCCAAGTATTACTAATACAGGTTTTTCACTCAGACAATATATTCTCCTAGAGTTTGCCTATTTCCAGGCTTTCTTCAAATGTAGCTAGTAGTTTCTATGGAGGTACCATCATGTGACAAATTCAGTGAGTTTATTTCAGCAACCTGGTCTACTTGATGTCTACCTTTTCGGGGCTGCAGGTACCGCCTGTTCTCAAGGAAGAAACTGTCTTGCTGAACTTGGCAATCTTGCCCAATTCTGCCTGAAGAAGCCTAAGAAAATACAGACCAAAGAAGCAGGACGTTTCACAAACGGCAGTTTGGGAATTAGCACCTCAGAACTATTTCCACCTACTGTAAATATTCATCTCCAATTGCTATTGTATTATTTTTGTAAAGGTCAGTAGGGAGTGCTCTAAAGTAAACTAGTGTCACATAAACATTGCCCATGTCTCTAAGTATGTTACAACTTAATTTAACATTCATTAACTGGTTCTCCTCGCGTACTTAGGAACATTAGTTTCAGGGGAATGGTGCCTTACAGAAGTCCATTTGGAATGAGGATTCCCTTCATTATGAATTCATCATCAAAAAATGGCAACTTTCTTTATCTTGGAAGTGGTCCCTGTTTGCTTGTTTAAAATAATGCTTGAGAGAGTGTCTAAAACAAGAAGTGAAATATTAACTCTATATCTCTGAAACAAAGGAGAAAGTAGGTGAATATCACTGCTCCACAGATGAATGACCTAACTACAATATTGACAAACCGTCTACACTGTACTACCTTCCTTCCTCATTAATTATCATATAGTTATTTTTAATGGGCACTTATTTAAGAAAAAAAGACTGCGTGTGCAGTTTTGCATATGTTTTTATTAACACTGCAGCAGTCTGTTAACCTAAAGCAAACCCTCTCTCACACAAAGCCCCGTTGACTTCGCTGGAAATAGCAGCTCACCACTTTCTGAAGCTCTCTGGGGACAGCCCGAGGTTCATCTGAATTTTGAGACTCTCCTCAGCTCACACTGAAGCAAGAACATTGATGGACTTTCCAACATGACGTGGACTGGGGCCACAGTTGATGTTTGGGGTTGGGATGTAGCTGACTGAATCTTCAAACAGACACCAAAGCGACTCGGAACAGCTATTTGTGGTGATGGTGGTGGGGATAGAAAATGAGCTTTGGTTATAATTAATAAAACAGATTCAAGTCTCAGAGAAAATAAGATTGAGATGCAGTGATGGATTAAATGGTTAAGCTGGGGTTGCCTGGATGGTTCAGTTGGTTAAGTGTCTGCCTTCAGCTCAGGTCGTGATCTCAGAGGCCTGGGATCGAGTCCTACACCAGGCTCCACGATCAGTGAGGAGTCTGTTTCTCTCTCTGCCCCTCCCCTGCTCGTTCTCTCTCTCTCTCAAATAAATAAATAAAATCTTTAAAATAAAAATAAATAGAGGGTTAAGCTGTAGGGTTATTAGAAAATTCTCACGAAAACTGTAGCCAAGTGACACTAAATATGTGTATTAACACAAAGAAATTAAGCAAATAGTTTAAACTATTTTGGACAATAGGAAAAAAAGAGAAAACACATTATTTATGACCTATTAATGAGTTTTAGCAAATTTGATGCTCTAATATTCGATGAACAAAAGTATATTTTAAAGACAGATGCAGGTAACCAGTAAAGAAGACAGGTATAAAGGTAAGGTTCATGTCATGAAGAAAGAGGAAAAAAGAAAGATCCTTGCAAATACAAATGCATTTATTAATTATGTTAAATGTACCGTGGAAACTAGTGATTGCCCACATTGTGGAAGAGTGCACTTAACAAGACCAAACATCTAATGGGGGTGGGAGGAATTTCCCTATTACTTAAACAATAATCTCTTCACTCCCCCAGTGATATTTATAATACTACTAACAAAAGCTACCTAAACTGAGATCCCGGGATATTCCATTCGTAGACACCTGGGTATTAACATATGTACCCTAATAATAGCACCAGAAAACATTGTTGCTACCATTAGTTACCTCAAATATTGTGTTCTAAGACTAGAAAATTTGAATGTATTGTTAAACTCAAAGCTATGGTTGCTAAAATTAACAGCGCATGGAAATTTTCAATTAAATTGAAATTTCCATGGGGCAACTCTTAATAAACCTAAGGTAGCGAACTTAGTTCATATATCCCTTTATGCCCAAACGCCAATGTTTTTATAGGCTACTTAAATAACCAGTTTTGTCTGAGATGACTTATTACTGAAAATTTGAATTGCCCCAGAAAACAAAGTAAACATTGTACTGAGTTTGATACACTAGTTAACTAGGTAACTTGGCATAACTGACATTTCCTCTTCAGAGTTTCTGTCTACTGATCTATCGAATGGGAATTGAAAAACAAACCAACCTATGATTCACAAGATGGCCACCTAAATCAATAAGCAAGAAAGTGAGTGATAAAGCTTTAGATATTGTGCTAATTGCATTTCTTTTTCTTCTGTGTGGTGTTAGTTTGCTAAGGCTCCTTAACACAATATCACAGACTACGTGGCTCAAAAAATAGAAATTTATTCCTGACAGTTCTGGAGCCTAGAAGTCCAAGATCAAGGTGTCAGCAGACTTTGCTTCTCTTGAGGCCTCTCTCCTTTAACTTGTAGCTGACGACTTTTTTGCTCACGTGATCTTTCCTCTATGCCTGTGCTTCCCTGGTGTCTCTTGGTGTCCCTGGTGAGATTTTAAGCAAAAGATTCCAGCAAACTATGCCCATACTTTTGACTTATTAAAACTGTGAGATAATAAATGAATGTTGTTTTGAGCTACTGAACGGTAGTAAATTGTAGGCAGCAGTAGAAAACTGACACAGCCACTGAGACTTCAGGGTTGTTCGTCGTCATAGCATAAATCTAGCCTATCCTGACTGGTATTGTGGCCACTGGGAAGGTGGAAACAATAAGTGCTGATGACCTAAGCAATTAGGTGGATAATTAATAGAACAATCATAACCCAGCACGAGTCCAGAGGAATGAACTGACAACATTGAGAAGGGAGGTATGCTACTGTATTAATCTCACATCTTTGTCCTTTGTGTGATGTAAAGAAAGCATATTTCTTGAATTTTAAGATGTTACAAAGTTTAGGGGGTTATCAAAAGCGCCGGATTTCAGAAATTGGATCTTGGGATACCTATAAAGGATAAATCTAGCAAGTATTAATTAAAATGAAATTAAAGGTAGGGTCTTTGTTACCAAGTCCAGCACTGACCTTGAGCAGTTACAGCCACTTGACTTACATACCATGATCTTAACTGTTGCTTCTCCCACCTAATATAAGGGGAGCATGAGCTGAAGCCAGCACCTTTCATTCTGAAAATATTTGGCCACATTTAACCTGGTGTCATCTTCCTTCCCTTCCTCAGCATTATCATCAGAAAACATGTATTAAGAACTGTACTGGCTTCTGTAGAGAATAAATAACAGACACAATCCCTACATATGGAAAAATTTCACATCTAAGATATTCACGCGCACTTGGTAAGAAGAGGAGATAGATACAGTTGAAATAGTTAAATATACAATCTGGGAACATACAAGGAAACAAAACCTCTAATGCTTAGAAAAGGTTTGGCTAATGAATCACAGAATGGAATCTAAAGTCCGGCAAATTCAGAAGACAATTCTCTAAAAAAAAGTCTTTGTTTACGTGGCAGGGGGAGGTTGAGCACTAAATAAAACACCTGAGACAGCTCTAGTTCCTTCAAAATGGCAGCGTCCCAATACAAACAATAAAGTAAAATAATCTCGCTACAGTTTGTGGAACTGCAGAACATCAATAAACACAGTAAGTAAATTATATCTTTCCTGTACATCTTGCCATTGGAGTTCATGAGGGAGCTTCTGCAACCTCTTTGTATATAGGTTTAATAATGCAGCGTATTTTCTACTGTTCGGTAGAATACAAACACAGACCTAGTCTTTGGTTTCACCAGATAGATAGATAGATAGATAGATAGATAGATAGATGATAGAAAGATAGATAATAGCTAGTTTTTTTTTCTGAAGGATTTTTCAACACTTTATTCTAAAATGCTAAAAGGGCCTCTTTTTTTTCTTCTCCTTTGACATTTGACTGCAATAGGTGCATTGAGTTTTATACCGAGGATTCTGTTATCACTAGAGAAATATGCCAAAGGCAGAAGTTGTCCGCAGTGAGTAATGCTGCCGCAGTTCAGATGGGCGGTGGGTATGTGGACTTCAGCATTTTCAGTGGAGCAGTGTCCAGTAAATATATGAGCCTCGTACCACCTCTGTAGATTTCACAAACTATGATGAAATGAAACTGACAAGTGCAACTAACTCATTCCAGTTTCTCCCCCTTCAGTAGTCTCAATTCTGGGGAAGCAAGCCTAAGCCCGGAACCATATTTTCCCTGTTTTTCCTATTACACAATATAGTGAGATTGTTCTTTCTCCCCTTCCTCTTCTTCTTCTTTTAATTATTAACATTACCATTTGTTGTTTTGGCTTTGTGTGGTACTTAGTTTCAATGACAACAATTAGTAGTAGATGTGCGTTTACTCCTAAATGCTGGGAATTGGATTTTTTTTTTTTTTTTTTTTTTTTACAGGCGCATCCTGTTTTCAGTAATTGGATGTACCACCAAGGAGTAAAACAAAAGATGAAACATCCTTCAAAGGAAGACAAACGGAATTAATATTCCAATTAGGTAATTACAATCCACCAGCCTAAAAAAACTCTGGTCCTTTCCTTTTCAATCACCGATTATTGTGCAACATAGTTCTGTTATACTTGAAGTGTACTTTCTTACACCACACACAAGAATGCTTTTTAAGTTCGGGTTAAAATAATTTCTTCTAATGTTTAGAGTGGCTAGTTCTGACTTCTTTGGAATTTTCTGGCAAGATACAGAAAAGGAACCAATTTTTCTCAGTGTTCTTGCTGCCCCCCACCTAATTAAAGGATCAAATCATATGAATCATTTACACGACACAGTATATAACATGTTAGATTTCTTTTACTGAAAAGAAGTATGGAATTAATGTTAAGAGAATGGACTCAGGAGTCAAACTGGCTTGGTTCAAATCCTGATAATGTCATTTGTCAGCTGCATGGCCTTGGGCAATTTCCTGGAGCTTAGTGTCTCAGGTTTTCTCCAAAATACAATTATAATAGTTCCCATCTTGTTATCTGTACTAATAGTAGTTAATACTTGTGAGCACTTAATATGCACCAAGCACACTTTTAAATACTTTACATATATTGAGTCTACACACGTATAAACCACCTGGAATAGTCTGTGGCATAATCTGAGCACTCAGTAAATGCTAGTAATAATAATGGCCATTATTAGTATTAGTAACAGTCATAGTACTAGAAAGACATGGGGTAGAGTTCTTATCTACTATTTCTAACTCCATGTATTGTTATAGATTTGAAATCCAGCTCTACACCAGAAGGACATTCCAAAAGTCCTGTCCAGTTCTAGTAAGAAGTTAAGAGACTATGTCACAAGTATCTATGAAGGATGATGAAAATTTCACAGTAAATCCTTTGTATTTAAAAATTGTCAGAAAATACAATATGTCCTGGTACAAAAGAAGTTTCACCTACGTAAGTACAGAATAACAATATGGAAAAAACAGGGGCTGTAACGCCAGTTCCCTCAACTAGCAGGGCCTCATTGGAATACTGGACATGGGTTGCCAACTTCCAGTTTCTCTATTAAAAATACTGCTTTTAGGGGGTGCCTGGGTGGCACAGCGGTTAAGCGTCTGCCTTCGGCTCAGGGCGTGATCCCGGCATTATGGGATCGAGCCCCACATCAGGCTCCTCCCCTGGGAGCCTGCTTCTTCCTCTCCCACCTCCCCTGCTTGTGTTGCCTCTCTCGGGGGCTGTCTCTATCTCTGTCGAATAAATAAATAAATAAATCTTAAAAAAAAAAATACTGCTTTTATGGTGATGGGGAGGGGGCTTGTTGTAGGAGTAAAAAATGAGAAGGGAGGGTGTTCCCTCCCCTTGTGTATATCGCAATTCCTCCGTGTTTGGCCCCCACAAGCCCCATGCCTCCCAAGTGGAGACAGAGTGAGAAGCACATGGCACAGGCATGCACCTTTGTGCAGGCTCGTATGTCCTCTTACACCGGCATGCATGTTCTCCCTCATGCACTCATTCTGTACAGAGAAAATGTCATGCAACAAAGTTATAATTCCAAACACCAACCCCAACTGGAAATTGCTGAAGGTTAGCAGTAAGTATAAGTAGCCATCTATTTTAAAGATAATGTCAGCATTTTGTTGTTCTTGGATATTTTAAAGTGTCAAGGGAACACATGCTCCACGGTAAAAATTAAATCAAGCAGAGGAGTGTGATATAAAGCAAAAGGGCTAAGTCCCCATTCTACTCCTCTAAAGAAATCATTGCTCATAGATTGGTTTATGTTCTTGCAGGTTCCTGTGATTTGTTTTATAATCTTGACAACATATTATGACTATCCTTTCATGATAGTATTGATAGATTTCTTTTAATAAATATTGGAGTGCTCCTCACGTATTGGGAACCAAGACAAAATTGGGAGCATACATTAGATAAGGTAATCAAGAAGGGGTGCCTGGGTGGCTCAGTCGGTTAAGCGTCTGCCTTGGGCCCAGGGCATGATCTCAGGGTTTTGGGATCGAGCCTGCACTGGGGCATTGGGCTCCCTGCTCCACGGGGGAGCCTGCTTCTCCCTCTCCCTCTGTCTGCCACTCCCCCTGCTTGTGCTTGTTCTCTCTCTCTCTGTCAAATAAATAAGTAAAATCTGACGAAAGAAAAAAAGAAAAGAAAAGAAAAGAAAAGAAAAGAAAAGAAAGAAAGAAAGGAAGAAAGAAAGAAAGAAAGGGAGGAAGGGAGGAAGGAAGGAGAGGCTTTGTGAACAGAGACTTGAATAAATATGTCTGTATGCTATACCAGGGAATGGAGGTATCATTCGGACATATAGGCTGGTTCCGTGTCTCTACTATTTCAAGAAACTGAATGGACTTTTGTCATGTAAATACTGTGTACTCTTCTGAGTTTTTCAGTGAAAAGAGTTCTAAAAGTGCAACAGATGCACATTTAAAATGTGAATAAATATTTCTAAATTGCCTTCCAACCTCATTTACCATGCCCTGACACCAAGACTGCCTGAGTGTTTCTATCCTCCCCAACGCTTGCCAACTCTGCAGGTTGTCACATTTTTTAATGTTCCCTAATCTTACTGGTGAGAAACGGTATTTCTACTTCCATTTCACTGAGTACTAGTGGGTGTGCAAACCTTATATATTTTTTGCATTTTTTATCATTACTTTTTCTCCTGTCTATTTATATATGTATTATTGGTCTTTTCCTAAGGGATATGTAAGAGCTCTTTGTGTATTAAATTACCCTTTTCTGTGATAGAGGTTGAGAATAAATTTACCCAGTTTAATGTTGGTCTTTCATTCCAACTTTGCTTATTTTGCTTTTTATTAATTTTTTCAAGTTTTATATAGTTAAAAATTCTTTCCTTTATTTATCATTAAGTATCTACACTGTGTCAGACTCTCTTCTAGGAGCCAGAGATATAAAAGGATTAGAAATGTGTACAATCTAGTGAAATGAGATAGACAAAAATTGTATAAATATGAGACGATTCCTATGCTGTACAAAGGATAGGCAGGAGATAGAATCAAAGTGTTGGGGGATGTGGGGCTGCTCGTTTACATAAAGGAGTTGAGGAAGGCCTCTCTGAGAGAGTGGCATTTAATCAGACACCAGAAGGAAGTGAGGGAGGGGCCTCCAGTCAGAGGAACAGCAAGTGAGGCAGAATCCTGCTGAGTGTGTGCGAAGAATGGCAGAATGGCAGAGGCCAAAGGCCTTGTGGATGAGCAAAGGGAGAGAAAAACAAGTGAGGTCAGAGAGGAGGCAGGTATCAAACCAGGTAGAACCTCGTGGGCAATCCATGTGAAAAGCCACTGGGACACTTTGAACACCGCATCTGCCTTAATTTTAAGGGATCATTCTACCTGCACTACAGAGAATAGATTATAGAGGATGAAACAGAGGATAAAGCAGAAAGAGCATTTATGAGGATTTTGCAAGAGATCAAGTAAGAGATAGAGCTTCAGGGCATTTTAACATGCTTTTGAGTTACTTTCTTGAAAAGTATAAAGACAAAATTTACATATATTTTCTTCTTAAAATTAAGTTGAAATTTTTGTGTATAATTAGATCTTTTATCATATGCAATTTAATTTTGTCTTATTTTTATTTATTTTTATATTGAGATAATTGACATACAACATCGTGTGAATTTCAGGAGCATAACATGTTGATTTGATATATTTATATATTGCAATATGATTACCAACCTAGCATTAGCTAACACTTCAATCAAGTCACACAATTACCACTTCTTTTTTGTGGTAAAAACATGTACAATTCAGTCTCTTCAACTTTGAAGTATATAATACAATATTGTTGACTATAATCACTATGCTATGCATTAGATCTCAAGAACTTACTCTTCTAATTGCAAGTTTGTACCTTGGAACATCTCCTCAATTACCCCGCCCCACCCCTTACCCCTCTACTCCCTGGTAACCACCATTCTACTATAAGTTTCTATGAATTTGGCTTTTTTTGATTCCACATGTAAGTGATATCTTATGGTACTTGTCTTTCTCTGTCTGGTTTGTTTCACTTAGCGTAATGTCATCACATCGCAAAGAGCAAGATTCTTTTTTGCTTATGGCTAAATAATATTTCATATATCTCACATATATACATATATATGAGACATATTTTCTTTATCCATTCATCCAATGGTAGACACTTGGATTGTTTCCATGTCATACCTACTGTGAATAAAGCTGCAATAAACATAGGAATACAGAGACCTCTTCTACAGACATCTTTTTGATACCCTGTTTTCATTTCTTCTGGGTATATACCCAGCAGTGAGATCTCTGGATTATATTGTTGTTCTATTTTTAATTTTTTGAGGAATATCCAGTTTTTCATAGTAGCTGAACCAATTCACATTCCCACCAACCTCTAGAGCTCAAAGCTTCCCTTTTTTCCACATCCTCACCAGCACTTATTTCTTGGCTCCTTGATAATAGCCATTTTGACAGGTGTGAGGTAGTATCTAATTGTGGTTTCGATTTGCCTTTCCTTGATGATTAGTGATGTTGAACATCTTTTCACATACCTGTTGGCCATTTGTATGTCTTCTTCAGAAAAGTGTCCATTCAGTTCCTCTGCCATTTTTGATTGGATTATTTGGCTGGGGTGGGGGGTTGGTTATCGAGTTGTATGAATTCTTTATATATTTTGAATATTAACACCTTATCTGATACAATTTGCAAATATTTTTTCCATCCTGTAGGAATGCTTAATTTTGTTAAAAATGTCCACACTACATAAAGCCATCTATAGATTCAAAGCAATCCCTATCAAACTTCCAGTGGCATTTTTCACAGAAATAGAAAATGCAATCTTAAAATTTGTGTGGAACCACAAACGACTCCAAATAGCCAAAGCAGTCCTGAGAAAGATGAACAAAGCCAGAGGCATTTCCTGATTTAAAACTATAAAATAAACTATAAGACTATACTACCAAGCTATACAATTAAAACAGTATGGTACTGGAATAAACATAGACCAATGAAAAAAACTAGCCCAGAAATAAACCCCCACATATAGAGTCAACTGATAACTGACAAGGGAGAAAAGAACACTCAATGGGGAAAGGCTAGTTTCTTCAGCAATTGGTGCTGGAAAAACTAGAAAACCACAGGCAAAAAAATGAAATCGGACCCCTATCTTGCACCACTCACAAAAGTTAACTCAAAATGTATTAAAGACTTAAACATAAAACCTGATACCATAAAATTCCTATAAGAAAACACAGGGATGAACTTCATTGACTTTGGACTTGACAATGATTTTTTTGGATATAACACCAAAAAACAAGAAACAAAAGCCAAAATCAACAACTGGATCTATGTCAAACTGAAAATCTTGTGCACAGCAAAAGAAATAACCAACAAAATGCGTAATTTATTTTAAAATAAAGGCTAAAATAAGTTTTCTGCTTTTTCCCCTGACATTAGCCTATGTTTTTTCAAGGACTGTTTGTGTTGAATGTTTTATAGTTAGAACTTTTATCCACCAAGAATTTACTTTGTAAGTAATAGAGATCCAGCTTTAAGGGCTTTTTTTTTTCCCCCCAAATGATCTCATTCTAACAATCTTTTATTAAAAATATATCTGTCCTTCACTGATAAGAGATGCTGTATTCTCATATGTGCTTGAATATATTTCTGGACCATGAATTCATTGATCTGTCTCTTGATCTTTGTGCCAGTGCAATGCAATTCTAATTATTGCTGCTTTTTAAGATATTTAATATCTTTTAAGATTCGGTAAAGAGAGTAAAATCATTCTATGACAAAACTAGCTACAAGTCTTCTATTAAGCTATTTATGATAATTAACTTTCTCTACCATCATTAAAACTAGAAAAGCAGAAAATAAGAGGAGCCAAAGAAAATTATGCTTTTAAAATATTACTTGTCCTCCAGAGTGGTTTCCTGACCATTACCACATTCCCCCAAGCAGATCTTTCCTACATATTCTGTGTTTATTCATTTTCTGTTTATGAGCTTCTGTAATTTTCTGAGAGCTCTTACTTCATTGTACTTCATGTTAGGTCTAACTGTGCATCCAAATACACAGACTGACAGATTCTTGAAGACAGGAATGCTACATACAAGAATCGAACAGTTCAGGCACTGGTGTCATTTGAAACATAGATTTTAATTTTGATAAAGTTCAATTTATTTTTTTCTTTTGCTATTCATATTTGTTGTCATTAACAGGAATCCTTTGCCAAATCCAAAGTCATGCAGAGTTACCTTACATTTCTTCAAAGACTTTCATAGATTTGGCTCTAGTATTTAGGTCTTTGAAAAATTTTTAGTTACTTTTTATATATAGTATAAGGGTGCAATTTCATTCTTTTGCAGATAAATATCCAGTTTCCCATTCCATTTGTTGAAAACACAGTTGCTTCCCCCATTAAATGGTCTTGGTCTCCTTACCAAAAATCAGTCGACCATAAATACATGGATTGATTTCTGGACTCTCAAGTCTATTCCATTGATCCATCTGTCTATTCTTAAGGTAGCATCACAATGTCTTGTTTACTATATTGTTTTATAGTTATTTTTGAAATTAGAAAGTGTGAGTCTCCTATATTTGTGCTTCTTTTATGGAAGTTGTTTTACCTATTCTGAATTCCTTGCAACTCCATATGAATTTTAGGATCAGCCTGCCAATTTCTCAAATAAAACCAACTGGGATTCTAAAGGAACTGCATTAAATCTGTAGATCAATTTGGAGTGTATTGCCATTTTAACAATATTAAGTATTCGAATCCATGAATATGGGAAGAAGTTTTTCCGCTCATTTAAATCTTTTTTTCTTTCCACAATGCATTGCAGTTTTCAGAGTATAATATTTGCACTTCTTTTGTTAAATGTATCTTTATATAATTTTTGATGCTATTATAAACTAAAATATTTTCTTAATTTCATTTTCAGGTTATTAATTACTAGTGTGAATAGAAATACAATTGGTTTTAGATATATTCATCTTGTATCCTGCAAATTTGCTGAATTCACTAAAAAACACTCATAGACTTTAAGTGGATTCTTTAGGATTATTGTAAACAAAATCATGTCATCTGTAAACAGCTATAGTTTGTTTCTTATTTTCAAACTGCATGCTTTCTATTTTCTTTTCTTTACCTAATTACCCTCGCTACAACTTACAGTGAAATGCTGAATAGAAGTAATGAGAGTGAACCTTTCTTTTTTTATTAATCTTAGGAGGAAAGCAGCCACTCCTTCACTCTTACAAATGATGCTAATTGTGGGGTTTTTTTACTTACCTTTCATCAGGTTAAGGAAGCTCCATTCTCTTTCTAGTTTGCTGAATGTTTTTATCATGAAAAAGTGTTAGATTTTGTCAGATGCTTTCTCTGCTTTTTTTTTTTTTTTTTTTTGCATGCTGTGTCTAGTAAGATGAACATGTTTTATTGTTTTTTATTCTGCTGATATGGTATATTATTACATTAAGTGATTTTCAGATGTTAAGCCAAGTTTGCATTCCTGAGATAAATCCCACTTGGTCATGGTGTATAATTTTTTTTACACGTTGCTGATTTGGTTTGCTAGTATTTTGTTGAGGATTTTGGCATCCATATTCATAAGAGATATTGGTCTGTAGTTTTCTATTCTTGGAACGTGTATGTTTTGTTTTGGCATCAGGGTTACACTGGCCTCATAGAAAGAGATGGGAAGTGTTCTTTCCTCTTCTAATTTTTGGAATAGCTTATGAAAAATTGGAATTAATTTTTCTTTAAGTGCTTGGTAGAATTCACCTGTGAAGCCATCTGGGCCTGGAGTTTTCTTCATGGTAAATTTTTTGATTACTACATCTATCACTTTACATGGTAAAATATACTGAAGTTGTCTATTTCTTTTTGAGTCAGTTTCAGTAGTTTGTGGGTTTTTGGAAATTGGGCGAGTTCATCTAAGTTATCAAATTTATTAGTGTACAACTGTTTGTAGTATACCTTATGAGAATTTTTCTGTGTAAGGGCATTAGTAACGTTCCCACTTTCAGTTCCAATTCTAGTATTTGAGTCTTTTCTTAGTCAATCTAGCTAAAGCTTTGCCAACGCTTCAATCTTTAGCAAAAAAAAAAAATTAGTTTTACTGATGTTCTCTATTTTTTAATTGTATTAATTTTCCACACTAATCTTTATTATTTCCTTTCTTCTGCTTGCTCTAGGTTTATTTTTCCAGACTTTTAGGGTAAAAGATTAGATCAATATTGATTTTTTTTTGGTCATTTATAACTATAAATTTACATCCAATCATTACTTAAACCACATCCCATACATTTTGCTATATTTTGTCTTCATTTTCATTTGTGTCAAAATATTTTCTAATTTCACTTTTGAGCTGTGCTTTGATCCATTTGATATTTAGGAAGAAGTTGTTTAATTTCTACATACATGTGAGTTTTAAAATTTTTTGCGTTATTTCTAATTTCATCTTACTATAGTCAGAGCACATACTTAACATTATTTCAATTTTTTTTCAATTTATTGAGGTTTTGGAGGGGGGACAGGGAGGACACTAGTATATTACCTATCTTGGGGAATTGGAGAGGAATGTGAAATCTGCTGCTTTGGGGGGTAGAGTGCTCTACAGGTGTCTGTTAGGTCTAGTTGGTTTGAAGTATTGCTCAAGTCTTCTGTTTTATTGTTGATCTTGTCCATCCATTACATAGAGTGGGATATTAAACCTCTCAGTGTTAAATTATCTGTTTCCCTTCATTTCTGTCAGTTTCGGTTTCATGTAGTTATGTGCTCTGCTGTTAACGTTCCTGCTGACTTGGTACTTTTATCACTGTAAATGTCTTCCTTTATGTCTAGTCACAATTTTGTTTTAAAGTCTATTTTGTCTTAATATAGTCACTCCATCTTTCTTGTGGTTGCTATTTGCTTACTATATTATTTTCCATACTTTACTTTTTAAATCTATTCATACTTTTGAATCTAAAGTGTGTGTCTTGTAAACAGAATATAGTTGGATCTTTTTTTTATCCTATCTGACAATATCTGACTTATGATCAGAATCCACGCGTGTTTAACATGATCACTAATATAGTTGGATTTACATCCGCCATTTTACTTTTACTAAATATATATAATATATACTCTTAACCTAAAACTTCTTTGAATATTTTTTTTTTAGGGCAAGTCTTCTAGCAACAATTTCTCTTAAGATTTTTGTGTGTTTACTTTTGTTATTTAATCTGGGAGTATCTTTATTTCACATTTATTTTTAGAAATTGGTGTTGATATCCAGCTTTGCTGGCTAGCGGATTCCTGGTTGGTAGACTTTCCTTTGAGCATTTTGAATGTGTTACTCCACTACTTTCTGATCTCCACTGTTTCTGATGTAAAGTCAGCTCAAAATGTTATTGAAGTTCCCTACTAAGTGCCACAACATTTTACTGTGTTTGCTTTCAAGATGCTTTCCTTGTCTTTATCTTTCAGCCTTGTTCTATTACATATCTATTATGAATCTCTTTATGTTTATTCTATTTGGAGTTCATTGTACTCCCTAAATGCATGTTTTCTAATAAATTTGGAAAGTTTTAAGGCATTTTATTTCTCCATCTGGTACTCCTATGATGCATATGTTGCTACACTTTTTTTTGTCTCATGTTTCTCCGAGGCTGTTTATTTTTCTTCATTATTTCTTTCTCTGTGTTCTTCAGATTGCATAGTCTTATCAATCTGTTTTCCAGTTTTTTTCATTCTTTTTTTCTGCCAGTTCAAATCTGCTATTGAGCCCCTCTGGTGAATATTTTTTTTATTTCAGTTTTACTTTCCAGCTATAGAATTTCCATTTTTAAAATAATTTTTTATCTTTTTATTGATTTTCTCTATTTAACGCAACACTTCCATCATGTCTTCCCTTACTTCCTAATTAAGAGTTACCTTTAATTCTTTGAGTATAATTATAATGACTTCTTTGAAATAATGTCTACTACATCCAGTATCTGTATATTCTTACAAGAAGTTTCTGCCGCCTGCTTATATTCCGGGGTTTGGGTTATATTTCCATATTTTTGTTTTTGTTTTTTTACATATCCCATAATTTTTGTTGGAAATTGAACATTTTAGACAATATACTGAAGCAAGTCTGAATATTCAACCCCTCCTTTCAAGGGGTTTGTTTGTTTGTTATTGTTGTTTGCTTCTTTACTTGTTTAGTAACTGGCTGGGTGATTTTAGAAAAGTCTATTCCACTCATCTCTCCCTCCCAATGTGAGGTCCCTGATGTCGCTCTTCAACATCACAGCCTTCAGTGTGCCCACAATGGCCCGGGACGACAATGTATTTGGCGGGATTCTCTTTGATTGTCTCTTCCCCTCCACCCCCTTCCCCACCACACTCCCCACACTCCAGTATTAAGCTCCACTAAATGCTGGCTCATTGCTCTATTGTCTTCAACAATGCCCTGGGGCAAGAATTCCTTCACAGACTAATCCTATCAAATTTGGGGACCTTGAAGTTATAGTTCCCACTGTCAAAGATTTGTTCTGATCCAAGAGAGCTCTTCCAGATATCTCTGTTCCCATTTCTCTTCAGTAACCTGTCCTACAGTTTAGTGCATATATCCCATAAATCTACGAATCTCTTATCAATTGACTTTCACCAAAATGTCCATTGTTTTTGAGAGTGCTCATAAGCCTAACTTCTTTAATCTTGCAAATAAAGTCAGTTCCTTTGGAGAGAAATTTGGAGTTCACTGTTCTATGGTTCGCTTGTCCTCCCCAAGCAAAATCTTTGAGCCATGTCTTTGGTGCTGGTTGCAGAAGCAATGGTGAGTTCTCTTTAAATGACACCCCACTTTAGGAGGTGAGCACTCAATGAATAAGAAGGGGCAGCATCCCTAGGTGTCTTTCACTTGCCTCTCTTGCTCTTAGCATGGAACCTAGTGGGCCAGAATAGGGGCAATTAGAGCCTCCAGTGTTTTCAAAGCACTGTGCCCAAGATAGAGCCTCTGTCCCACCAGCGGGGGCGAGACAGAAGAAGGGAGCCCCCACTCCTCAGACACACTCACCTGGAATTTAGCCTCATGAAAAGGTAGCTGGGAGCAAGATGAGAAATGTTGATGATCTGCATCCTTAGGAAAGACAGAACTTCAGCGGGTTGCTGGAGGGAGGAGACCTACGTTCTTCCGCTGTTCCAGTCTAGAGTAGATTTTCCGTCTTCTTGAGGTAGGAGGAAGGACAGACAAAGGGCATGAGTCTTTGCTCAAATACCACAGATTCTCACAGTTCTTACTGAGTTATAGTAGATTTTCTTGAATAAATGTTTCTTCATTTACTGTATGTCCTTAGGACTACTCTCTGAAACTTTAAGTGGTTATTTTTATTTATAATTTTCACCAGTTTTACTGGATTGCAGAGTTCCTCATACAGTCATGCCAGAAGTGAAACTCCCATGTAATATTTCACCGTATGAAAATACCATAATTAGTCATTGTCCTCTTGCATGTTGCTGGTCTTCTGCTATTATAAATAAAGCTCCTATAACAATTTTTCAGACATTTTTTTGAAGTACATAAACAGTTGTTTGCTCTTAGCATATTCCTAGAAGTGGAATTTATTGGTCATAGAGCATATGTATATTTGGCTTATTAACATTTGTCAATTTCTTGAAATTATTTTTCCAATATGCACTCCCACTAGCAATAAATGAAGAGTTTTAATTGCTCCACAGCCTGGATAACCTTTGTTATTGTCGATCCTTTTAGTTCTAGCCCTTCTGGTAGGACTATAGTGGTATCTCATTCTGGTTATAATGTGTTTTTCTGTGATAACTAATGATGTTACATATTTTTTCACATATTAGACAAATGAATAGTTTATTTTAGATGCTAGCTGTAGTTGTTGGCCCATTTTTTTTTTTTTTAAATCGGTTTGGTTGTCCTTCCCAGTACAGTCACCATATTGTCTTTTCAATTTCTCCTTCTAGTGACAGTGGTCACCTGTGGTAGGCAACTAACATTACAATGAGAACCATCGGTTAAAAAATAATAATAACTCTAATGGCAAAATAAAAATCTTGGAAGACCCTACCTGAAAATAAGGGTGGAGAAAACAGTCCACAAGTGAAGACACCTTTGGATCCCCTCATACCTATTCAATCTTCTCATCATACACTGTCGAATGCTAACCACAAAACAGACATATTGTGATTATCTGTAAACATTAGAGGATATAGCATCGAGCTGTATTGCCTCCACCAGGACTCTGAGCCGTAAACTTGTAAGTACATTAGAAGCCGACACTCAGCAGACTTTGCTGACTTGCTGGCAGCATCAACATCTGATCGATATGCATGTTCACCAGCCAAGCTGACTGGTACATCTGTTCTGTGAAGAAACATACATTCTGCCTCTAGTACAATCAGTGTAATTAAAAATTAACATGCATTAATTGTTAGAGCTGATGTAAACAGCTGATGTTCCACTTAGCACTGTCTTCTGTACATATCATTAGGCAAAGCCAAATATTGTTAAGTAAACAGGCAGCGCTTACAAAAAGGAGAGAAATAGAAAACTAATTCCAACTAAATAAACTGACACTGTATTATAAGTCAAATTAAAACGATTAACCAGAGCCAGATTAGGCTCTGGATCTTCAGAGGAAAACAATTATAAAAGTCACATTTAATTATTTGAATCTTATTTTGGTAGACGTGTTTAGGCTCCGTCGGAAATGAGAGTCGGTGCGTGCGTGAAACACTAGGATTTCAGAAGAGAGAAAGAACTCTAGGAAAAGTAGGATTCAGGATTGATTTATGGCTTCAGCATTCCGCGAGCATGCATCATTCACAGCCACTCCAGTAACCAGCGTTCTCTGGGGAGACCCAAATCTGATGTTTAACGTTAAAAAGAGTCTATTTTCTTCCGCACGCATCTGCATAACTGCAGTCACTGTCAGCGGCAGTTCCAGGCACAGACCGAGAGGAGAATATACACCTCGTGAGTTAAGTCCTGTCTGACTTCTTCTTCTTCTTCTTATTTTTTTAATAATATCATGGCAAAATGATTTCTCTATCTTGATTCAAAACCAGAAAAAAAAAGTCTCCGACAAGCAAATCTGTCCAGTGAGGTGCATTCCCAGTGCGGAGCGCAGTTGGGTCTTTACAGACTGCCGGGGGCATTCAGCTGCTAGGGCCCCGGGCGCTTCCTCCGCGGCTGCGGTGGCCCTGCCGGGGGCTCGCCTGTCACTCTCAAGTCTGGTTTAAAAATAGCATGAATCCGAATTTTGAGCAGGATTTCGTAGGCTATTTCCTCGTGAAGTTTGCGTTTAAAAACCAACCAACAACAACAAAAAAACCTTCCCAGAAATGTTCTCAAAAGGAGATAAAAATCACAGAGCGCTCAAGTCCCAAAGAGAGCCTGACTGATGAAGAAATCATCGGGGAAAACATTGCTGTACGACTCAGGGTCAACCCTTTCTTAGTTTTGTCATAGTGGCAAAGTCAGTATAAAGAGACTAAAGATAGAAAAACTCCCTTAACGTGGAGGCTTGAGATCAGGAGACTTCCTTTGTAACCACACAGTTAGTGTCTGAGACAGTGTCTGTTTTATTTATTCATAATTGTATTCAATTTGACTGCAAATGAATTAGTTCCTATATTAAAGAAAGATATAAAAATGTTGAATCTACTCATAATAAACAACGTTAGATGTGTCACGGACCACAGGAATCAAAATGGAGCCTATAAAAGTTCAGCAAGTTACATAGATTCAGGTCATGAATATAAAAACTGGCTTGTTTTCTGTTTGCTGTTCAAACCCACCATCAATCTGCATGCTTTTAAACATAAAATTTAAAAGTTGGTAGTAACAGGACAACCGTTTTTTGAGAATTTAAAGTAAATACCTGAAAGACATCATCCTTATCATTATAAAAATGCCTGATATTTACAAAATACTAAGCCTTTAACATGAAATAACTGTTTACTATCTGAAAACACAGTTTGTGAAAATGTTGGAATGATATTAAATACATTTTTCTCTTTTTAAAATAAAAAAATAATTTAAAACTATTAGATAAACTATTTAAGTGAAATAACTTGAAAATGATGTTACAATTAATTAAAAGTTAACACATATCCCAAAAAAAGTTAACATATATCCAATACCTGGATTATTGATTAAGAAAGAAGTAACATATGCTTCCCACAAAAACTATATTAAACATTAAGTTGTTTTTTTTCAAATTACTCAGAAAATCTTGATGGTCTTATGGTATCTCAAATGCATGAATACCTTCCAGCAGTAACTTATGAAGTATTATAGATATTGATAGTTTGTATAATTAGGATAAATTTGGTTTTTACCTTGAAAACTTCTTTTTAAAATATCTCTTATCTCATTTTATTTTCTTGACATTACACACACACACACACACACACACACACACACAATTCAATCAATCAATTCTGGGAAATTCTACCTAATTTCAGTACCCTGTATTTGTACAGTGACTAAATAAAACCTTGCTAAAATTAAAAATTAAAAAAGATACGCACCTCTTTTGTTAAAAATTGAAAACAAAAAAGGCATCTTTTTCATTTTCAAAGAAAAGCAGGATGAAGAAAACACCTCGTTCATGAAAAGAATAAGGATACGCATTTTCTAGAGCATTTTTATGAGGATCTCATAACATAATAATGAATCTTAAATCCTCAGTGTACTCATAAATATATATTTTTCCCAAAGTAGAGAGTGTGAATTTGTGTTATCTTAAATCCCTTACAGTCTATAGGGGGCTTTCATGAACATTGTAGCAAGCAAATAAACGTCATACAAAGGAAGGGAGAATAGAAAATATAGAATGATTACTGATTTGTGGTTGTTAAAACTTCATTAATGCAGATAGTTTTTACCTAGTGACTCTTGGAATATAATAAACATATTTAGGATTGATTTATCTCCTAATCACTCTCCTTTTCTGTTGTTTCATTTTGTAACACCTCATCCATTCTCTTTTTCATTATGGGGTCAGGTCAAAGTCCTTGCTTTTCATATTTGATTGTGCCTTCAGGTAATGGAATTTTCAGTAAATGATATGTATAATTAACAGTAAGAAATATATTTGTACTCAAATTCTCTTTTCACACCCCAATCTACCAACATTTTTACCGATGGCATTTAACAAATACACTGAAGGAACTGATACTCACTTTTTCTGTGTGCAATATAGCAATATCCAATGTCAATATCACAGCTAATCCTATCACCTTTTCATTTATGTCTTAAAAAATAAAACTCATAATTATCTATGATTCCTGGTGTCATCAGTTGTTTGTTACTGTTTTTCCTTTCTATTGGATACTTCAGGTGCTCACTTCTCTTCATTCCTCTGTCCTAAACTACAAATGTGATGTTACAAAACTAGAATTACAAGTATGACGTATTTTCAGGCTATCCATAAGATTATACATCATCTCTCAGGGATTCCTTTTGGGTTCTCTATTATTTATGAGTGGTAGGACTAGATGGTGGGCCCATCAGGAAGACATGAAATGCCTCAGGAGAAGTGTACAAAGGAGGGGTGGAAGACATTGAGGGTGATCTTTTTGTTTTAGCATTTTGACTTCTATTAGTCAAGACCTAGAACTCAGGTAGTAGTATTCATATCAAAGACAGAGAATCTTTCTAGTACTGATAAAGGGACTCTCTTTCAGGGTCCTTGAAGAGCAAGGGATCTTGACACAACTGCTATTCTAGTTCAAAATCTCAGAAACGCTTTCATTCAAGTTGGCCAATTGACAGAGCACAGTGACAGGGATATATGTAGTCAGAAGCATTATCTGAAAACAGGGAAGTTGAAATTGAACTTCAACTCTTGCTCGTCTCTCCCTCTATAAAAATATTAGTGAGCTCATCTAAAAAGGTAAAAGCAATCAACCATATTCACATTGGGCCTTGAATCTGCCCCCAAAGTCTTCCTGTGTTTCCTCAGTTTGATCTCTAACACTCTACATGGACCACAATGTCTATTTCAGATTTCTTTCCTCAGGCCCCTAACCAACCCCTTTGCTCTCAAGGGAGACTCTCCTCCTATCTCATAAAATACAAAGAAACCAGAAAGTGAAGATTGCCTTAAGAGCCCACCAGGAAACCTACAAAATCACCTGCATCTTCTCCACCTTTTCCTTCCCCTCTGTGTAAAAATAGAAGGGTTCTTCATTTTCCCAGTCTACTTACCTGCTGGACTCTGTTCTACCCTTTCCGACTTAGAGAACACGTTGGTCCCTTTTTTGTAGCCATGCTTCTGGAAAATGTCATTTGCATGCTAATGTCTCCAATTTTCATCCTACTGCTTCCCCAGTGTCAGTTTGCATTTTCAGAGGAGAAAATCTTTTATTAAGAAAAGATCAGGCGGGGTCTAGGTGTCTCAGTCAGTTAAGCATCTGCCTTCGGCTCAGGTCATGATCCCAGGGTCCTAGGATCAAGCCCCATCTTGGGCTCCCTGTTTCTCCCTCTCCCTCTGCCTGCTGCTCCTCCTGCTTGTGTGCTCTCTCTCTCTTTCTCATTCTGTCAAATAAATAAATAAAATCTTTTTAAAAAAAGGAAAGGAAAAGAAAAGATCAAGTGTACAAGGAATGATTTCTTGGGGGGATGCCTGCAAAGGAGGAAGGGAAGAGATTATAATGAGGAGAGGGGCACTTGGGTGGCTCAGTCGGTTAAGCAGAAGACTCTTAATTTTGATTCAGGTCATGATCTCAGAGTGGTGAGATTGAGACCCACATTGGGCTCCCCTGTGCTCCTTGCAGAGTCTGCTTGGGATTCTTCTCGCTCCCTCTCTGTTTGGCCCTCTCCCCCACTCTCTCACTCTCTCTCTCTCTCTGTCTCTCTTAAAAAAAGAAGAAAAATAAAAGGAAGGTGAGGACAGCTTTCATACTGTGATGCTGGTATGAGCCCTTGAAACAGAGAGCATGCAGGGATAAGGGTCACTTCCAAAGAGTCTCAGATTGTAGCATAGTTCTAGGATAGTGTCAACCTGGCAAATGAGGACACTTCAAACCAAAGTTGCCCAGTTAAGGAATGCCAGGTCTCTCAGGAATGGACCTGCATTATACTCTCTCTGCTCAGTTATTGGTTGTGAACTGTCAAAGGGAATTATGGCCTCTGCTGCAATGGTGGTCAATCTAGAAGGACAAGGCCTAGAGCCATCATTCCGTCCTGTTCCTGCAGCAGGATGTTAGAGTGGGACATTTTCTTGACAACAGACTCAGCCTCCTGCAATTTATCAACAGTCATACCCCACCATTTAAATCATTCTCATCCAAGCTTCCAATGGACAAAA
The DNA here is from genome assembly GCF_017311325.1 of Ursus maritimus. Classification (NCBI taxonomy): domain Eukaryota; kingdom Metazoa; phylum Chordata; class Mammalia; order Carnivora; family Ursidae; genus Ursus; species Ursus maritimus. The sequence goes on along the minus strand of NW_024423343.1, from coordinate 72,720,076 downwards.
CCAATGAATTCTTTTTAGTCCTTAATTTTCTTGTCTTTTCCACTGCATTTGACACTATTGACCACTCCTTCCTTGAAGTTTTCTTCTCTTGACTTCTGTGACACTACTCTGAGAATTTTTCACTTTAACCTCTCTTTTTTGCAAGTTTCCTTCTCTGAGAATCACAATTAAAACTCACTTTCACATGTTTCTAAATTGGCAAATGTCACTATTATGTACCAGGTTTGATATAAATGACACACTGTAAAGCTTAGTCAGTTTGGGCCGCCATAATGAAATGTCATAAACTGGATGGCTTAAACAAACAAACAAAATTATTTTTTTTTATAGATCTGGAGGCTTTGAAGTCCCAGATCAAGGTGCTGGCCAATTCAGTTCCTGGGGAGGGCTCTTTTCCTGGCCCAGAGATAGCCACCTCCTCTCTGTATTCTAACACGGCTTTTCTCTTGTGCAAGCATGGAGAGAGATGGTTCTCATGTCTCTTCTTATAAGGACAACAGTTTCATCCATACTTTGTCAGTACAGTACTTACCATTCTGCCTTTTAAACATCTCAAATCTATTCATTCCTCTCCATCTGCATGGGCTTTCTGAAACTATAAGCCACTTCCCCTTGTACTTGGATTATTACTATAACTTCTTTCATTGGTTTCTTTGTAATGAGTCTACTCTCACTACAAATTGGGTGATCTTGCTCCAATTTAAATCTGATGAATATCACTATCTTCTTAAAAACCCTTAAAGATCTTTGAGATACAGTTCAAGTAGGGGGAGCAGCAGAGGGAGAGGGAGACACAGACCGCACTGAGCAGGGAGCCTGATGCAGGGCTCCATCCCAGGACCCCAGGATTATGACCTGAGCCGAAGGCAGATGCTCAATCGACTGAGCCACCCAGGCCCCCCCAGGGAAAGCTCTTTAATGCCTGGCCCCTGTCTACCCCTTCAGCCTCACCTTTGCCATGTCCCATGAGACTCTGCTTTCAGGTCAAACAACACTTCTTATAGGTGCTCCCTGATACAATTTTACTTCAGGTCTGGCTGGATTATTTTCCTCTAATTCCAAATTTGACCAATTCTTACCCATTTTTCAGAGACCATCTGGGAAATCTTCCCCAAGTCTGTGAGTCCAGATTTGATACTTGTTTTCCATGATCTGAGAATACTGTATTCTATTACAAATATACAGCAACTGTCCAATTTCTCTCCTTTGCTAGTTATGGAAACATGAAGATTGGAATTACATCTGTTCTGTGCATTGTAACAAGACTTAAGACATAATAGATAGTCATAAATATGTCCAGTAGCCATTTTAACAACATGATCTTAGAGCTATTGTCTTTTCTTTCTTATCACTCACCACACATAGATTCAATTGTTTGAGCTGGGAATCAGCACAACTGAATGAAAGCCCTCACTGTACTATTAATTAACTGTGAAGCCTTGAACTAATCTCTTTAGCCCTAGTTTCTTCATTTCAGGGTGTGCTATCCATGTGAGTGTTGTCCTCCATGTGAGCTTCTTTCAGAAACTGGTTGAATTCCACTGGATTAGATGACTGGTAAGATCCTCCCCAGCTCTAAAATGTATTTTTGGTTGGCTAGAAAGTATTGAATGAGTTAGATGATATGTGTACAGAGTAACATCACTCAATTATATTAAACACTTTTTAAATTATAATTTCCTTTTAATATAGTCTTCTTTTATTAATCCAACACTTGG